>NW_027617048.1:0-153989 GCF_964187855.1 Myxine glutinosa | reverse complement strand
AAAGTGGTTTTTCAACACTAACACAAGTGCGAAAAGTGTTTTTTCCACACTAACACAAGTGCGAAAAGTGGTTTTTCAACACTAACACAAGTGCGAAAAGTGGTTTTTCAACACTATCACAAGTGCAAAAAGTGTTTTTTCCACACTAATACACGTGCAAATGTGGTTTCCTGCACCAACACAAGTGCGAAAAGTGGTTTTTCAACACTAACACAAGTGCGAAAAGTGGTTTTTCAACACTAACACAAGTGCGAAAAGTGGTTTTTCAACACTAACACAAGTGCGAAAAGTCGTTTTTCAACACTAACACAAGTGTGAAAAGTGTTTTTTCCACACTAATACAAGTGCAAAAGTGGTTTCCTGCACCAACACAAGTGCGAAAAGTGGTTTTTCAACACTAACACAAGTGCGAAAAGTGGTTTTTCAATACTAACACAAGTGCGAAAAGTGGTTTTTCAACACTAACACAAGTGCGAAAAGTGGTTTTTCCACACTAATACAAGTGCAAAAGTGGTTTCCTGCACCAACACTAGTGCGAAAAGTGGTTTTTCAACACTAACACAAGTGCGAAAAGTGGTTTTTCAACACTATCACAAGTGCGAAAAGTGGATTTTCCACACTAATACAAGTGCAAAAGTGGTTTCCTGCACCAACACAAGTGCGAAAAGTGGTTTTTCAACACTAACACAAGTGCGAAAAGTGGTTTTTCAACACTAACACAAGTGCGAAAAGTGGGTTTTCAACACTATCACAAGTGCAAAAAGTGTTTTTTCCACACTATCACAAGTGCAAAAAGTGTTTTTTCCACAATAATACAAGTGCAAAAGTGGTTTCCTGCACCAACACAAGTGCGAAAAGTGGTTTTTCAACACTAACACAAGTGCGAAAAGTTGTTTTTCAACACTATCACAAGTGCAAAAAGTGTTTTTTCCACACTAATACAAGTGCAAATATGGTTTCCTGCACCAACACAAGTGCGAAAAGTGGTTTTTCAACACTAACATAAGTGCGAAAAGTGGTTTTTCAACACTAACACAAGTGCGAAAAGTGGTTTTTCAACACTAACACAAGTGCGAAAAGTGGTTTTTCAACACTAACACAAGTGCGAAGTGTTTTTTCCACACTAATACAAGTGCAAAAGTGGTTTCCTGCACCAACACAAGTGCGAAAAGTGGTTTTTCAACACTAACACAAGTGCGAAAAGTGTTTTTTCCACACTAATACAAGTGCAAAAGTGGTTTCCTGCACCAACACAAGTGCGAAAAGTGGTTTTTCAACGCTATCACAAGTGCAAAAAGTGTTTTTTCCACACTAATACAAGTGCAAAAGTGGTTTCCTGCACCAACACAAGTGCGAAAAGTGGTTTTTCAACACTAACACAAGTGCGAAAACTGGTTTTTCAACACTAACACAAGTGCGAAAAGTGGTTTTTCAACACTATCACAAGTGCAAAAAGTGTTTTTTCCACACTAATACAAGTGCAAAAGTGGTTTCCTGCACCAACACAAGTGCGAAAAGTGGTTTTTCAACACTAACACAAGTGCGAAAACTGGTTTTTCAACACTAACACAAGTGCGAAAAGTGGTTTTTCAACACTACCACAAGTGCAAAAAGTGTTTTTTCCACACTAATACAAGTGCAAAAGTGGTTTCCTGCACCAACACAAGTGCGAAAAGTGGTTTTTCAACGCTATCACAAGTGCAAAAAGTGTTTTTTCCACACTACTACAAGTGCAAAAGTGGTTTCCTGCACCAACACAAGTGCGAAAAGTGGTTTTTCAACACTAACACAAGTGCGAAAACTGGTTTTTCAACACTAACACAAGTGCGAAAAGTGGTTTTTCAACACTATCACAAGTGCAAAAAGTGTTTTTTCCACACTAATACAAGTGCAAAAGTGGTTTCCTGCACCAACACAAGTGCGAAAAGTGGTTTTTCAACACTAACACAAGTGCGAAAACTGGTTTTTCAACACTAACACAAGTGCGAAAAGTGGTTTTTCAACACTATCACAAGTGCAAAAAGTGTTTTTTCCACACTAATACAAGTGCAAAAGTGGTTTCCTGCACCAACACAAGTGCGAAAAGTGGTTTTTCAACACTAACACAAGTGCGAAAAGTGGTTTTTCAACACTATCACAAGTGCAAAAAGTGTTTTTTCCACACTAATACAAGTGCAAATATGGTTTCCTGCACCAACACAAGTGCGAAAAGTGGTTTTTCAACACTAACATAAGTGCGAAAAGTGGTTTTTCAACACTAACACAAGTGCGAAAAGTGGTTTTTCAACACTAACACAAGTGCGAAAAGTGGTTTTTCAACACTAACACAAGTGCGAAAAGTGTTTTTTCCACACTAATACAAGTGCAAAAGTGGTTTCCTGCACCAACACAAGTGCGAAAAGTGGTTTTTCAACACTAACACAAGTGCGAAAAGTGGTTTTTCAACACTAACACAAGTGCGAAAAGTGGTTTTTCAACACTAACACAAGTGCAAAAAGTGTTTTTTCCACACTAATACAAGAGCAAAAGTGGTTTCCTGCACCAACACAAGTGCGAAAAGTGGTTTTTCAACACTAACACAAGTGCGAAAAGTGGTTTTTCAACACTATCACAAGTGCAAAAAGTGTTTTTTCCACACTAATACAAGTGCAAATATGGTTTCCTGCACCAACACAAGTGCGAAAAGTGGTTTTTCAACACTAACATAAGTGCGAAAAGTGGTTTTTCAACACTAACACAAGTGCGAAAAGTGGTTTTTCAACACTAACACAAGTGCGAAAAGTGGTTTTTCAACACTAACACAAGTGCGAAAAGTGTTTTTTCCACACTAATACAAGTGCAAAAGTGGTTTCCTGCACCAACACAAGTGCGAAAAGTGGTTTTTCAACACTAACACAAGTGCGAAAAGTGGTTTTTCAACACTAACACAAGTGCGAAAAGTGGTTTTTCAACACTAACACAAGTGCGAAAAGTGGTTTTCCACACTAATACAAGTGCAAAAGTGGTTTCCTGCACCAACACAAGTGCGAAAAATGGTTTTTCAACACTAACACAAGTGCGAAAAGTGGTTTTTCAACACTAACACAAGTGCGAACAGTGGTTTTTCAACACTAACACAAGTGCAAAAAGTGGTTTTTCCACACTAATACAAGTGCAAAAGTGGTTTCCTGCACCAACACAAGTGCGAAAAATGGTTTTTCAACACTAACACAAGTGCGAAAAGTGGTTTTTCAACACTAACACAAGTGCGAACAGTGGTTTTTCAACACTAACACAAGTGCAAAAAGTGGTTTTTCCACACTAATACAAGTGCAAAAGTGGTTTCCTGCACCAACACAAGTGCGAAAAGTGGTTTTTCAACACTAACACAAGTGCGAAAAGTGGTTTTTCCACACTAATACAAGTGCAAAAGTGGTTTCCTGCACCAACACAAGTGCGAAAAGTGGTTTTTCAACACTAACACAAGTGCGAAAAGTGGTTTTTCAACTCTATCACAAGTGCAAAAAGTGTTTTTTCCACACTAATACAAGTGCAAAAGTGGTTTCCTGCACCAACACAAGTGCAAAAAGTGGTTTTTCAACACTAACACAAGTGCGAAAACTGGTTTTTCAACACTAACACAAGTGCGAAAAGTGGTTTTTCAACACTATCACAAGTGCAAAAAGTGTTTTTTCCACACTAATACAAGTGCAAAAGTGGTTTCCTGCACCAACACAAGTGCGAAAAGTGGTTTTTCAACACTAACACAAGTGCGAAAAGTGGTTTTTCAACACTATCACAAGTGCAAAAAGTATTTTTTCCACACTAATACAAGTGCAAATGTGGTTTCCTGCACCAACACAATTGCGAAAAGTGGTTTTTCAACACTAACATAAGTGCGAAAAGTGGTTTTTCAACACTAACACAAGTGCGAAAAGTGGTTTTTCAACACTAACACAAGTGCGAAAAGTGGTTTTTCAACACTAACACAAGTGCGAAAAGTGTTTTTTCCACACTAATACAAGTGCAGAAGTGGTTTCCTGCACCAACACAAGTGCGAAAAGTGGTTTTTCAACACTAACACAAGTGCGAAAAGTGGTTTTTCAACACTAACACAAGTGCGAAAAGTGGTTTTTCAACACTAACACAAGTGCGAAAAGTGGTTTTTCCACACTAATACAAGTGCAAATGTGGTTTCCTGCACAAACACAAGTGCGAAAAGTGGTTTTTCAACACTAACACAAGTGCGAAAAGTGGTTTTTCAACACTAACACAAGTGCGAAAAGTGGTTTTTCCACACTAATACAAGTTGAAAAGTGGTTTCCTGCACCAACACAAGTGCGAAAAGTGGTTTTTCAACACTAACACAAGTGTGAAAAGTGGTTTTTCAACACTAACACAAGTGCAAAAAGTGTTTTTTCCACACTAATACAAGTGCAAAAGTGGTTTCCTGCACAAACACAAGTGCGATAAGTGGTTTTTCCACACTAACACAAGTGTGAAAAGTGGTTTTTCAACAATAACACAAGTGCGAAAGGTGGTTTTTCCACACTAATACAAGTGCAAAAGTGGTTTCCTGCACCAACACAAGTGCGAAAAGTGGTTTTTCAACACTAACACAAGTGCGAAAAGTGGTTTTTCAACACTATCACAAGTGCAAAAAGTGGTTTTTCAACACTAACACAAGTGCGAAAAGTGGTTTTTCCACACTAATACAAGTGCAAAAGTGGTTTCCTGCACCAACACAATTGCGAAAAGTGGTTTTTCCACACGAATAGAAGTGCAAAAGTGGTTTCCTGCACCAACACAAGTGCGGAAAGTGGTTTTTCAACACTAACACAAGTGCGAAAAGTGGTTTTTCAACGCTATCACAAGTGCAAAAAGTGTTTTTTCCACACTAATACAAGTGCAAAAGTGGTTTCCTGCACCGACACAAGTGCGAAAAGTGGTTTTTCAACACTAACACAAGTGCGAAAACTGGTTTTTCAACACTAACACAAGTGCGAAAAGTGGTTTTTCAACACTATCACAAGTGCAAAAAGTGTTTTTTCCACACTAATACAAGTGCAAAAGTGGTTTCCTGCACCAACACAAGTGCGAAAAGTGGTTTTTCAACACTAACACAAGTGCGAAAAGTGGTTTTTCAACACTATCACAAGTGCAAAAAGTGTTTTTTCCACACTAATACAAGTGCAAATATGGTTTCCTGCACCAACACAAGTGAGAAAAGTGGTTTTTCAACACTAACATAAGTGCGAAAAGTGGTTTTTCAACACTAACACAAGTGCGAAAAGTGGTTTTTCAACACTAACACAAGTGCGAAAAGTGGTTTTTCAACACTAACACAAGTGCGAAAAGTGTTTTTTCCACACTAATACAAGTGCAAAAGTGGTTTCCTGCACCAACACAAGTGCAAAAAGTGGTTTTTCAACACTAACACAAGTGCGAAAAGTGGTTTTTCAACACTAACACAAGTGCGAAAAGTGGTTTTTCAACACTAACACAAGTGCGAAAAGTGGTTTTCCACACTAATGCAAGTGCAAAAGTGGTTTCCTGCACCAACACAAGTGCGAAAAATGGTTTTTCAACACTAACAGAAGTGCGAAAAGTGGTTTTTCAACACTAACACAAGTGCGAACAGTGGTTTTTCAACACTAACACAAGTGCAAAAAGTGGTTTTTCCACACTAATACAAGTGCAAAAGTGGTTTCCTGCAGCAACACAAGTGCGAAAAGTGGTTTTTCAACACTAACACAAGTGCGAAAAGTGGTTTTTCCACACTAATACAAGTGCAAAAGTGGTTTCCTGCACCAACACAAGTGCGAAAAGTGGTTTTTCAACACTAACACAAGTGCGAAAAGTGGTTTTTCAACACTAACACAAGTGCGAAAAGTCGTTTTTCAACACTAACACAAGTGTGAAAAGTGTTTTTTCCACACTAATACAAGTGCAAAAGTGGTTTCCTGCACCAACACAAGTGCGAAAAGTGGTTTTTCAACACTAACACAAGTGCGAAAAGTGGTTTTTCAATACTAACACAAGTGCGAAAAGTGGTTTTTCAACACTAACACAAGTGCGAAAAGTGGTTTTTCCACACTAATACAAGTGCAAAAGTGGTTTCCTGCACCAACACTAGTGCGAAAAGTGGTTTTTCAACACTAACACAAGTGCGAAAAGTGGTTTTTCAACACTATCACAAGTGCGAAAAGTGGATTTTCCACACTAATACAAGTGCAAAAGTGGTTTCCTGCACCAACACAAGTGCGAAAAGTGGTTTTTCAACACTAACACAAGTGCGAAAAGTGGTTTTTCAACACTAACACAAGTGCGAAAAGTGGGTTTTCAACACTATCACAAGTGCAAAAAGTGTTTTTTCCACACTATCACAAGTGCAAAAAGTGTTTTTTCCACAATAATACAAGTGCAAAAGTGGTTTCCTGCACCAACACAAGTGCGAAAAGTGGTTTTTCAACACTAACACAAGTGCGAAAAGTTGTTTTTCAACACTATCACAAGTGCAAAAAGTGTTTTTTCCACACTAATACAAGTGCAAATATGGTTTCCTGCACCAACACAAGTGCGAAAAGTGGTTTTTCAACACTAACATAAGTGCGAAAAGTGGTTTTTCAACACTAACACAAGTGCGAAAAGTGGTTTTTCAACACTAACACAAGTGCGAAAAGTGGTTTTTCAACACTAACACAAGTGCGAAGTGTTTTTTCCACACTAATACAAGTGCAAAAGTGGTTTCCTGCACCAACACAAGTGCGAAAAGTGGTTTTTCAACACTAACACAAGTGCGAAAAGTGGTTTTTCAACACTAACACAAGTGCGAAAAGTGGTTTTTCAACACTAACACAAGTGCAAAAAGTGGTTTTTCAACACTATCACAAGTGCAAAAAGTGTTTTTTCCACACTAATACAAGGGCAAAAGTGGTTTCCTGCACCAACACAAGTGCGAAAAGTGGTTTTTCAACACTAACACAAGTGCGAAAAGTGTTTTTTCCACACTAATACAAGTGCAAAAGTGGTTTCCTGCACCAACACAAGTGCGAAAAGTGGTTTTTCAACGCTATCACAAGTGCAAAAAGTGTTTTTTCCACACTAATACAAGTGCAAAAGTGGTTTCCTGCACCAACACAAGTGCGAAAAGTGGTTTTTCAACACTAACACAAGTGCGAAAACTGGTTTTTCAACACTAACACAAGTGCGAAAAGTGGTTTTTCAACACTATCACAAGTGCAAAAAGTGTTTTTTCCACACTAATACAAGTGCAAAAGTGGTTTCCTGCACCAACACAAGTGCGAAAAGTGGTTTTTCAACACTAACACAAGTGCGAAAACTGGTTTTTCAACACTAACACAAGTGCGAAAAGTGGTTTTTCAACACTACCACAAGTGCAAAAAGTGTTTTTTCCACACTAATACAAGTGCAAAAGTGGTTTCCTGCACCAACACAAGTGCGAAAAGTGGTTTTTCAACACTAACACAAGTGCGAAAAGTGGTTTTTCAACACTATCACAAGTGCAAAAAGTGTTTTTTCCACACTAATACAAGTGCAAATATGGTTTCCTGCACCAACACAAGTGCGAAAAGTGGTTTTTCAACACTAACACTAGTGCGAAAAGTGTTTTTTCCACACTAATACAAGTGCAAAAGTGGTTTCCTGCACCAACACAAGTGCGAAAAGTGGTTTTTCCACACGAATACAAGTGCAAAAGTGGTTTCCTGCACCAACACAAGTGCGAAAAGTGGTTTTTCAACACTAACACAAGTGCGAAAAGTGGTTTTTCAACTCTATCACAAGTGCGAAAAGTGTTTTTTCCACACTAATACAAGTGCAAAAGTGGTTTCCTGCACCAACACAAGTGCGAAAAGTGGTTTTTCAACGCTATCACAAGTGCAAAAAGTGTTTTTTCCACACTACTACAAGTGCAAAAGTGGTTTCCTGCACCAACACAAGTGCGAAAAGTGGTTTTTCAACACTAACACAAGTGCGAAAACTGGTTTTTCAACACTAACACAAGTGCGAAAACTGGTTTTTCAACACTAACACAAGTGCGAAAAGTGGTTTTTCAACACTATCACAAGTGCAAAAAGTGTTTTTTCCACACTAATACAAGTGCAAAAGTGGTTTCCTGCACCAACACAAGTGCGAAAAGTGGTTTTTCAACACTAACACAAGTGCGAAAAGTGGTTTTTCAACACTATCACAAGTGCAAAAAGTGTTTTTTCCACACTAATACAAGTGCAAATATGGTTTCCTGCACCAACACAAGTGCGAAAAGTGGTTTTTCAACACTAACATAAGTGCGAAAAGTGGTTTTTCAACACTAACACAAGTGCGAAAAGTGGTTTTTCAACACTAACACAAGTGCGAAAAGTGGTTTTTCAACACTAACACAAGTGCGAAAAGTGTTTTTTCCACACTAATACAAGTGCAAAAGTGGTTTCCTGCACCAACACAAGTGCGAAAAGTGGTTTTTCAACACTAACACAAGTGCGAAAAGTGGTTTTTCAACACTAACACAAGTGCGAAAAGTGGTTTTTCAACACTAACACAAGTGCAAAAAGTGTTTTTTCCACACTAATACAAGAGCAAAAGTGGTTTCCTGCACCAACACAAGTGCGAAAAGTGGTTTTTCAACACTAACACAAGTGCGAAAAGTGGTTTTTCAACACTATCACAAGTGCAAAAAGTGTTTTTTCCACACTAATACAAGTGCAAATATGGTTTCCTGCACCAACACAAGTGCGAAAAGTGGTTTTTCAACACTAACATAAGTGCGAAAAGTGGTTTTTCAACACTAACACAAGTGCGAAAAGTGGTTTTTCAACACTAACACAAGTGCGAAAAGTGGTTTTTCAACACTAACACAAGTGCGAAAAGTGTTTTTTCCACACTAATACAAGTGCAAAAGTGGTTTCCTGCACCAACACAAGTGCGAAAAGTGGTTTTTCAACACTAACACAAGTGCGAAAAGTGGTTTTTCAACACTAACACAAGTGCGAAAAGTGGTTTTTCAACACTAACACAAGTGCGAAAAGTGGTTTTCCACACTAATACAAGTGCAAAAGTGGTTTCCTGCACCAACACAAGTGCGAAAAATGGTTTTTCAACACTAACACAAGTGCGAAAAGTGGTTTTTCAACACTAACACAAGTGCGAACAGTGGTTTTTCAACACTAACACAAGTGCAAAAAGTGGTTTTTCCACACTAATACAAGTGCAAAAGTGGTTTCCTGCACCAACACAAGTGCGAAAAATGGTTTTTCAACACTAACACAAGTGCGAAAAGTGGTTTTTCAACACTAACACAAGTGCGAACAGTGGTTTTTCAACACTAACACAAGTGCAAAAAGTGGTTTTTCCACACTAATACAAGTGCAAAAGTGGTTTCCTGCACCAACACAAGTGCGAAAAGTGGTTTTTCAACACTAACACAAGTGCGAAAAGTGGTTTTTCCACACTAATACAAGTGCAAAAGTGGTTTCCTGCACCAACACAAGTGCGAAAAGTGGTTTTTCAACACTAACACAAGTGCGAAAAGTGGTTTTTCAACTCTATCACAAGTGCAAAAAGTGTTTTTTCCACACTAATACAAGTGCAAAAGTGGTTTCCTGCACCAACACAAGTGCAAAAAGTGGTTTTTCAACACTAACACAAGTGCGAAAACTGGTTTTTCAACACTAACACAAGTGCGAAAAGTGGTTTTTCAACACTATCACAAGTGCAAAAAGTGTTTTTTCCACACTAATACAAGTGCAAAAGTGGTTTCCTGCACCAACACAAGTGCGAAAAGTGGTTTTTCAACACTAACACAAGTGCGAAAAGTGGTTTTTCAACACTATCACAAGTGCAAAAAGTATTTTTTCCACACTAATACAAGTGCAAATGTGGTTTCCTGCACCAACACAATTGCGAAAAGTGGTTTTTCAACACTAACATAAGTGCGAAAAGTGGTTTTTCAACACTAACACAAGTGCGAAAAGTGGTTTTTCAACACTAACACAAGTGCGAAAAGTGGTTTTTCAACACTAACACAAGTGCGAAAAGTGTTTTTTCCACACTAATACAAGTGCAGAAGTGGTTTCCTGCACCAACACAAGTGCGAAAAGTGGTTTTTCAACACTAACACAAGTGCGAAAAGTGGTTTTTCAACACTAACACAAGTGCGAAAAGTGGTTTTTCAACACTAACACAAGTGCGAAAAGTGGTTTTTCCACACTAATACAAGTGCAAATGTGGTTTCCTGCACAAACACAAGTGCGAAAAGTGGTTTTTCAACACTAACACAAGTGCGAAAAGTGGTTTTTCAACACTAACACAAGTGCGAAAAGTGGTTTTTCCACACTAATACAAGTTGAAAAGTGGTTTCCTGCACCAACACAAGTGCGAAAAGTGGTTTTTCAACACTAACACAAGTGTTAAAAGTGGTTTTTCAACACTAACACAAGTGCAAAAAGTGTTTTTTCCACACTAATACAAGTGCAAAAGTGGTTTCCTGCACAAACACAAGTGCGATAAGTGGTTTTTCCACACTAACACAAGTGTGAAAAGTGGTTTTTCAACAATAACACAAGTGCGAAAGGTGGTTTTTCCACACTAATACAAGTGCAAAAGTGGTTTCCTGCACCAACACAAGTGCGAAAAGTGGTTTTTCAACACTAACACAAGTGCGAAAAGTGGTTTTTCAACACTATCACAAGTGCAAAAAGTGGTTTTTCAACACTAACACAAGTGCGAAAAGTGGTTTTTCCACACTAATACAAGTGCAAAAGTGGTTTCCTGCACCAACACAATTGCGAAAAGTGGTTTTTCCACACGAATAGAAGTGCAAAAGTGGTTTCCTGCACCAACACAAGTGCGGAAAGTGGTTTTTCAACACTAACACAAGTGCGAAAAGTGGTTTTTCAACGCTATCACAAGTGCAAAAAGTGTTTTTTCCACACTAATACAAGTGCAAAAGTGGTTTCCTGCACCGACACAAGTGCGAAAAGTGGTTTTTCAACACTAACACAAGTGCGAAAACTGGTTTTTCAACACTAACACAAGTGCGAAAAGTGGTTTTTCAACACTATCACAAGTGCAAAAAGTGTTTTTTCCACACTAATACAAGTGCAAAAGTGGTTTCCTGCACCAACACAAGTGCGAAAAGTGGTTTTTCAACACTAACACAAGTGCGAAAAGTGGTTTTTCAACACTATCACAAGTGCAAAAAGTGTTTTTTCCACACTAATACAAGTGCAAATATGGTTTCCTGCACCAACACAAGTGAGAAAAGTGGTTTTTCAACACTAACATAAGTGCGAAAAGTGGTTTTTCAACACTAACACAAGTGCGAAAAGTGGTTTTTCAACACTAACACAAGTGCGAAAAGTGGTTTTTCAACACTAACACAAGTGCGAAAAGTGTTTTTTCCACACTAATACAAGTGCAAAAGTGGTTTCCTGCACCAACACAAGTGCAAAAAGTGGTTTTTCAACACTAACACAAGTGCGAAAAGTGGTTTTTCAACACTAACACAAGTGCGAAAAGTGGTTTTTCAACACTAACACAAGTGCGAAAAGTGGTTTTCCACACTAATGCAAGTGCAAAAGTGGTTTCCTGCACCAACACAAGTGCGAAAAATGGTTTTTCAACACTAACAGAAGTGCGAAAAGTGGTTTTTCAACACTAACACAAGTGCGAACAGTGGTTTTTCAACACTAACACAAGTGCAAAAAGTGGTTTTTCCACACTAATACAAGTGCAAAAGTGGTTTCCTGCAGCAACACAAGTGCGAAAAGTGGTTTTTCAACACTAACACAAGTGCGAAAAGTGGTTTTTCCACACTAATACAAGTGCAAAAGTGGTTTCCTGCACCAACACAAGTGCGAAAAGTGGTTTTTCAACACTAACGCAAGTGCGAAAAGTGGTTTTTCAACAATAACACAAGTGCGAAAAGTGGTTTTGCCACACTAATACAAGTGCAAAAGTGGTTTCCTGCACCAACACAAGTGCGAAAAGTGGTTTTTCAACACTAACACACGTGTGAAAAGTGGTTTTTCAACACTAACACAAGTGCGAAAAGTGGATTTTCCACACTAATGCAAGTGCAAAAGTGGTTTCCTGCACCAACACAAGTGCGAAAAGTGGTTTTTCAACACTAACACTAGTGCGAAAAGTGTTTTTTCCACACTAATACAAGTGCAAAAGTGGTTTCCTGCACCAACACAAGTGCGAAAAGTGGTTTTTCCACACGAATACAAGTGCAAAAGTGGTTTCCTGCACCAACACAAGTGCGAAAAGTGGTTTTTCAACACTAACACAAGTGCGAAAAGTGGTTTTTCAACTCTATCACAAGTGCAAAAAGTGTTTTTTCCACACTAATACAAGTGCAAAAGTGGTTTCCTGCACCAACACAAGTGTGAAAAGTGGTTTTTCAACACTAACACAAGTGCGAAAAGTGGTTTTTCAACACTATCACAAGTGCAAAAAGTGTTTTTTCCACACTAATACAAGTGCAAATGTGGTTTCCTGCACCAACACAAGTGCGAAAAGTGGTTTTTCAACACTAACATAAGTGCGAAAAGTGGTTTTTCAACACTAACACAAGTGCGAAAAGTGGTTTTTCAACACTAACACAAGTGCGAAAAGTGGTTTTTCAACACTAACACAAGTGCGAAAAGTGTTTTTTCCACACTAATACAAGTGCAAAAGTGGTTTCCTGCACCAACACAAGTGCGAAAAGTGGTTTTTCAACACTAACACAAGTGCGAAAAGTGGTTTTTCAACACTAACACAAGTGCGAAAAGTGGTTTTTCAACACTAACACAAGTGCGAAAAGTGGTTTTTCCACACTAATACAAGTGCAAATGTGGTTTCCTGCACAAACACAAGTGCGAAAAGTGGTTTTTCAACACTAACACAAGTGCGAAAAGTGGTTTTTCAACACTAACACAAGTGCGAAAAGTGGTTTTTCCACACTAATACAAGTTGAAAAGTGGTTTCCTGCACCAACACAAGTGCGAAAAGTGGTTTTTCAACACTAACACAAGTGTGAAAAGTGGTTTTTCAACACTAACACAAGTGCAAAAAGTGTTTTTTCCACACTAATACAAGTGCAAAAGTGGTTTCCTGCACAAACACAAGTGCGATAAGTGGTTTTACCACACTAACACAAGTGTGAAAAGTGGTTTTTCAACAATAACACAAGTGCGAAAGGTGGTTTTTCCACACTAATACAAGTGCAAAAGTGGTTTCCTGCACCAACACAAGTGCGAAAAGTGGTTTTTCAACACTAACACAAGTGCGAAAAGTGGTTTTTCAACACTATCACAAGTGCAAAAAGTGGTTTTTCAACACTAACACAAGTGCGAAAAGTGTTTTTTCCACACTAATACAAGTGCAAAAGTGGTTTCCTGCACCAACACAATTGCGAAAAGTGGTTTTTCCACACGAATACAAGTGCAAAAGTGGTTTCCTGCACCAACACAAGTGCGAAAAGTGGTTTTTCAACACTAACACAAGTGCGAAAAGTGGTTTTTCAACGCTATCACAAGTGCAAAAAGTGTTTTTTCCACACTAATACAAGTGCAAAAGTGGTTTCCTGCACCAACACAAGTGCGAAAAGTGGTTTTTCAACACTAACACAAGTGCGAAAACTGGTTTTTCAACACTAACACAAGTGCGAAAAGTGGTTTTTCAACACTATCACAAGTGCAAAAAGTGTTTTTTCCACACTAATACAAGTGCAAAAGTGGTTTCCTGCACCAACACAAGTGCGAAAAGTGGTTTTTCAACACTAACACAAGTGCGAAAAGTGGTTTTTCAACACTATCACAAGTGCAAAAAGTGTTTTTTCCACACTAATACAAGTGCAAATATGGTTTCCTGCACCAACACAAGTGCGAAAAGTGGTTTTTCAACACTAACATAAGTGCGAAAAGTGGTTTTTCAACACTAACACAAGTGCGAAAAGTGGTTTTTCAACACTAACACAAGTGCGAAAAGTGGTTTTTCAACACTAACACAAGTGCGAAAAGTGTTTTTTCCACACTAATACAAGTGCAAAAGTGGTTTCCTGCACCAACACAAGTGCAAAAAGTGGTTTTTCAACACTAACACAAGTGCGAAAAGTGGTTTTTCAACACTAACACAAGTGCGAAAAGTGGTTTTTCAACACTAACACAAGTGCGAAAAGTGGTTTTCCACACTAATACAAGTGCAAAAGTGGTTTCCTGCACCAACACAAGTGCGAAAAATGGTTTTTCAACACTAACAGAAGTGCGAAAAGTGGTTTTTCAACACTAACACAAGTGCGAACAGTGGTTTTTCAACACTAACACAAGTGCAAAAAGTGGTTTTTCCACACTAATACAAGTGCAAAAGTGGTTTCCTGCAGCAACACAAGTGCGAAAAGTGGTTTTTCAACACTAACACAAGTGCGAAAAGTGGTTTTTCCACACTAATACAAGTGCAAAAGTGGTGTCCTGCACCAACACAAGTGCGAAAAGTGGTTTTTCAACACTAACGCAAGTGCGAAAAGTGGTTTTTCAACAATAACACAAGTGCGAAAAGTGGTTTTGCCACACTAATACAAGTGCAAAAGTGGTTTCCTGCACCAACACAAGTGCGAAAAGTGGTTTTTCAACACTAACACAAGTGTGAAAAGTGGTTTTTCAACACTAACACAAGTGCGAAAAGTGGATTTTCCACACTAATACAAGTGCAAAAGTGGTTTCCTGCACCAACACAAGTGCGAAAAGTGGTTTTTCAACACTAACACTAGTGCGAAAAGTGTTTTTTCCACACTAATACAAGTGCAAAAGTGGTTTCCTGCACCAACACAAGTGCGAAAAGTGGTTTTTCCACACGAATACAAGTGCAAAAGTGGTTTCCTGCACCAACACAAGTGCGAAAAGTGGTTTTTCAACACTAACACAAGTGCGAAAAGTGGTTTTTCAACTCTATCACAAGTGCAAAAAGTGTTTTTTCCACACTAATACAAGTGCAAAAGTGGTTTCCTGCACCAACACAAGTGCGAAAAGTGGTTTTTCAACACTAACACAAGTGCGAAAACTGGTTTTTCAACACTAACACAAGTGCGAAAAGTGGTTTTTCAACACTATCACAAGTGCAAAAAGTGTTTTTTCCACACTAATACAAGTGCAAAAGTGGTTTCCTGCACCAACACAAGTGCGAAAAGTGGTTTTTCAACACTAACACAAGTGCGAAAAGTGGTTTTTCAACACTATCACAAGTGCAAAAAGTGTTTTTTCCACACTAATACAAGTGCAAATGTGGTTTCCTGCACCAACACAAGTGCGAAAAGTGGTTTTTCAACACTAACATAAGTGCGAAAAGTGGTTTTTCAACACTAACACAAGTGCGAAAAGTGGTTTTTCAACACTAACACAAGTGCGAAAAGTGGTTTTTCAACACTAACACAAGTGCGAAAAGTGTTTTTTCCACACTAATACAAGTGCAAAAGTGGTTTCCTGCACAAACACAAGTGCGAAAAGTGGTTTTTCAACACTAACACAAGTGCGAAAAGTGGTTTTTCAACACTAACACAAGTGCGAAAAGTGGTTTTTACACACTAATACAAGTTGAAAAGTGGTTTCCTGCACCAACACAAGTGCGAAAAGTGGTTTTTCAACACTAACACAAGTGTGAAAAGTGGTTTTTCAACACTAACACAAGTGCAAAAAGTGTTTTTTCCACACTAATACAAGTGCAAAAGTGGTTTCCTGCACAAACACAAGTGCGATAAGTGGTTTTTCCACACTAACACAAGTGTGAAAAGTGGTTTATCAACAATAACACAGGTGCGAAAGGTGGTTTTTCCACACTAATACAAGTGCAAAAGTGGTTTCCTGCACCAACACAAGTGCGAAAAGTGGTTTTTCAACACTAACACAAGTGCGAAAAGTGGTTTTTCAACACTAACACAAGTGCGAAAAGTGGTTTTTCAACACTAACACAAGTGCGAACAGTGGTTTTTCAACACTAACACAAGTGCAAAAAGTGGTTTTTCCACACTAATACAAGTGCAAAAGTGGTTTCCTGCAGCAACACAAGTGCGAAAAGTGGTTTTTCAACACTAACACAAGTGCGAAAAGTGGTTTTTCCACACTAATACAAGTGCAAAAGTGGTTTCCTGCACCAACACAAGTGCGAAAAGTGGTTTTTCAACACTAACGCAAGTGCGAAAAGTGGTTTTTCAACAATAACACAAGTGCGAAAAGTGGTTTTGCCACACTAATACAAGTGCAAAAGTGGTTTCCTGCACCAACACAAGTGCGAAAAGTGGTTTTTCAACACTAACACAAGTGTGAAAAGTGGTTTTTCAACACTAACACAAGTGCGAAAAGTGGATTTTCCACACTAATACAAGTGCAAAAGTGGTTTCCTGCACCAACACAAGTGCGAAAAGTGGTTTTTCAACACTAACACTAGTGCGAAAAGTGTTTTTTCCACACAAATACAAGTGCAAAAGTGGTTTCCTGCACCAACACAAGTGCGAAAAGTGGTTTTTCAACAATAACACAAGTGCGAAAAGTGGTTTTTCAACACTAACACAAGTGCGAAAAGTGGTTTTTCAACACTAACACAAGTGCGAAAAGTGGTTTTCCACACTAATACAAGTGCAAAAGTGGTTTCCTGCACCAACACAAGTGCGAAAAATGGTTTTTCAACACTAACACAAGTGCGAAAAGTGGTTTTTCAACACTAACACAAGTGCGAACAGTGGTTTTTCAACACTAACACAAGTGCAAAAAGTGGTTTTTCCACACTAATACAAGTGCAAAAGTGGTTTCCTGCACCAACACAAGTGCGAAAAGTGGTTTTTCAACACTAACACAAGTGCGAAAAGTGGTTTTTCCACACTAATACAAGTGCAAAAGTGGTTTCCTGCACCAACACAAGTGCGAAAAGTGGTTTTTCAACACTAACACAAGTGCGAAAAGTGGTTTTTCAACTCTATCACAAGTGCAAAAAGTGTTTTTTCCACACTAATACAAGTGCAAAAGTGGTTTCCTGCACCAACACAAGTGCGAAAAGTGGTTTTTCAACACTAACACAAGTGCGAAAACTGGTTTTTCAACACTAACACAAGTGCGAAAAGTGGTTTTTCAACACTATCACAAGTGCAAAAAGTGTTTTTTCCACACTAATACAAGTGCAAAAGTGGTTTCCTGCACCAACACAAGTGCGAAAAGTGGTTTTTCAACACTAACACAAGTGCGAAAAGTGGTTTTTCAACACTATCACAAGTGCAAAAAGTGTTTTTTCCACACTAATACAAGTGCAAATGTGGTTTCCTGCACCAACACAAGTGCGAAAAGTGGTTTTTCAACACTAACATAAGTGCGAAAAGTGGTTTTTCAACACTAACACAAGTGCAAAAAGTGGTTTTTCAACACTAACACAAGTGCGAAAAGTGGTTTTTCAACACTAACACAAGTGCGAAAAGTGTTTTTTCCACACTAATACAAGTGCAAAAGTGGTTTCCTGCACCAACACAAGTGCGAAAAGTGGTTTTTCAACACTAACACAAGTGCGAAAAGTGGTTTTTCAACACTAACACAAGTGCGAAAAGTGGTTTTTCAACACTAACACAAGTGCGAAAAGTGGTTTTTCCACACTAATACAAGTGCAAATGTGGTTTCCTGCACAAACACAAGTGCGAAAAGTGGTTTTTCAACACTAACACAAGTGCGAAAAGTGGTTTTTCAACACTAACACAAGTGCGAAAAGTGGTTTTTCCACACTAATACAAGTTGAAAAGTGGTTTCCTGCACCAACACAAGTGCGAAAAGTGGTTTTTCAACACTAACACAAGTGTGAAAAGTGGTTTTTCAACACTAACACAAGTGCAAAAAGTGTTTTTTCCACACTAATACAAGTGCAAAAGTGGTTTCCTGCACAAACACAAGTGCGATAAGTGGTTTTTCCACACTAACACAAGTGTGAAAAGTGGTTTTTCAACAATAACACAAGTGCGAAAGGTGGTTTTTCCACACTAATACAAGTGCAAAAGTGGTTTCCTGCACCAACACAAGTGCGAAAAGTGGTTTTTCAACACTAACACAAGTGCGAAAAGTGGTTTTTCAACACTATCACAAGTGCAAAAAGTGGTTTTTCAACACTAACACAAGTGCGAAAAGTGGTTTTTCCACACTAATACAAGTGCAAAAGTGGTTTCCTGCACCAACACAATTGCGAAAAGTGGTTTTTCCACACGAATAGAAGTGCAAAAGTGGTTTCCTGCACCAACACAAGTGCGGAAAGTGGTTTTTCAACACTAACACAAGTGCGAAAAGTGGTTTTTCAACGCTATCACAAGTGCAAAAAGTGTTTTTTCCACACTAATACAAGTGCAAAAGTGGTTTCCTGCACCGACACAAGTGCGAAAAGTGGTTTTTCAACACTAACACAAGTGCGAAAACTGGTTTTTCAACACTAACACAAGTGCGAAAAGTGGTTTTTCAACACTATCACAAGTGCAAAAAGTGTTTTTTCCACACTAATACAAGTGCAAAAGTGGTTTCCTGCACCAACACAAGTGCGAAAAGTGGTTTTTCAACACTAACACAAGTGCGAAAAGTGGTTTTTCAACACTATCACAAGTGCAAAAAGTGTTTTTTCCACACTAATACAAGTGCAAATATGGTTTCCTGCACCAACACAAGTGAGAAAAGTGGTTTTTCAACACTAACATAAGTGCGAAAAGTGGTTTTTCAACACTAACACAAGTGCGAAAAGTGGTTTTTCAACACTAACACAAGTGCGAAAAGTGGTTTTTCAACACTAACACAAGTGCGAAAAGTGTTTTTTCCACACTATTACAAGTGCAAAAGTGGTTTCCTGCACCAACACAAGTGCAAAAAGTGGTTTTTCAACACTAACACAAGTGCGAAAAGTGGTTTTTCAACACTAACACAAGTGCGAAAAGTGGTTTTTCAACACTAACACAAGTGCGAAAAGTGGTTTTCCACACTAATACAAGTGCAAAAGTGGTTTCCTGCACCAACACAAGTGCGAAAAATGGTTTTTCAACACTAACAGAAGTGCGAAAAGTGGTTTTTCAACACTAACACAAGTGCGAACAGTGGTTTTTCAACACTAACACAAGTGCGAAAACTGGTTTTTCAACACTAACACAAGTGCGAAAAGTGGTTTTTCAACACTATCACAAGTGCAAAAAGTGTTTTTTCCACACTAATACAAGTGCAAATATGGTTTCCTGCACCAACACAAGTGCGAAAAGTGGTTTTTCAACACTAACATAAGTGCGAAAAGTGGTTTTTCAACACTAACACAAGTGCGAAAAGTGGTTTTTCAACACTATCACAAGTGCAAAAAGTGTTTTTTCCACACTAATACAAGTGCAAATATGGTTTCCTGCACCAACACAAGTGCGAAAAGTGGTTTTTCAACACTAACATAAGTGCGAAAAGTGGTTTTTCAACACTAACACAAGTGCGAAAAGTGGTTTTTCAACACTAACACAAGTGCGAAAAGTGGTTTTTCAACACTAACACAAGTGCGAAAAGTGTTTTTTCCACACTAATACAAGTGCAAAAGTGGTTTCCTGCACCAACACAAGTGCGAAAAGTGGTTTTTCAACACTAACACAAGTGCGAAAAGTGGTTTTTCAACACTAACACAAGTGCGAAAAGTGGTTTTTCAACACTATCACAAGTGCAAAAAGTGTTTTTTCCACACTAATACAAGTGCAAATATGGTTTCCTGCACCAACACACGTGCGAAAAGTGGTTTTTCAACACTAACATAAGTGCGAAAAGTGGTTTTTCAACACTAACACAAGTGCGAAAAGTGGTTTTTCAACACTATCACAAGTGCAAAAAGTGTTTTTTCCACACTAATACAAGTGCAAATATGGTTTCCTGCACCAACACAAGTGCGAAAAGTGGTTTTTCAACACTAACATAAGTGCGAAAAGTGGTTTTTCAACACTAACACAAGTGCGAAAAGTGGTTTTTCAACACTAACACAAGAGCGAAAAGTGGTTTTTCAACACTAACACAAGTGCGAAAAGTGTTTTTTCCACACTAATACAAGTGCAAAAGTGGTTTCCTGCACCAACACAAGTGCGAAAAGTGGTTTTTCAACACTAACACAAGTGCGAAAAGTGGTTTTTCAACACTAACACAAGTGCGAAAAGTGGTTTTTCAACACTAACACAAGTGCGAAAAGTGGTTTTCCACACTAATACAAGTGCAAAAGTGGTTTCCTGCACCAACACAAGTGCGAAAAATGGTTTTTCAACACTAACACAAGTGCGAAAAGTGGTTTTTCAACACTAACACAAGTGCGAACAGTGGTTTTTCAACACTAACACAAGTGCGAAAAGTGGTTTTTCCACACTAATACAAGTGCAAAAGTGGTTTCCTGCACCAACACAAGTGCGAAAAGTGGTTTTTCAACACTAACACAAGTGCGAAAACTGGTTTTTCAACACTAACACAAGTGCGAAAAGTGGTTTTTCAACACTATCACAAGTGCAAAAAGTGTTTTTTCCACACTAATACAAGTGCAAATATGGTTTCCTGCACCAACACAAGTGCGAAAAGTGGTTTTTCAACACTAACATAAGTGCGAAAAGTGGTTTTTCAACACTAACACAAGTGCGAAAAGTGGTTTTTCAACACTATCACAAGTGCAAAAAGTGTTTTTTCCACACTAATACAAGTGCAAATATGGTTTCCTGCACCAACACAAGTGCGAAAAGTGGTTTTTCAACACTAACATAAGTGCGAAAAGTGGTTTTTCAACACTAACACAAGTGCGAAAAGTGGTTTTTCAACACTAACACAAGTGCGAAAAGTGGTTTTTCAACACTAACACAAGTGCGAAAAGTGTTTTTTCCACACTAATACAAGTGCAAAAGTGGTTTCCTGCACCAACACAAGTGCGAAAAGTGGTTTTTCAACACTAACACAAGTGCGAAAAGTGGTTTTTCAACACTAACACAAGTGCGAAAAGTGGTTTTTCAACACTAACACAAGTGCGAAAAGTGTTTTTTCCACACTAATACAAGTGCAAAAGTGGTTTCCTGCACCAACACAAGTGCGAAAAGTGGTTTTTCAACACTAACACAAGTGCGAAAAGTGGTTTTTCAACACTATCACAAGTGCAAAAAGTGTTTTTTCCACACTAATACAAGTGCAAATATGGTTTCCTGCACCAACACAAGTGCGAAAAGTGGTTTTTCAACACTAACATAAGTGCGAAAAGTGGTTTTTCAACACTAACACAAGTGCGAAAAGTGGTTTTTCAACACTAACACAAGTGCGAAAAGTGGTTTTTCAACACTGACACAAGTGCGAAAAGTGTTTTTTCCACACTAATACAAGTGCAAAAGTGGTTTCCTGCACCAACACAAGTGCGAAAAGTGGTTTTTCAACACTAACACAAGTGCGAAAAGTGGTTTTTCAACACTAACACAAGTGCGAAAAGTGGTTTTTCAACACTAACACAAGTGCGAAAAGTGGTTTTCCACACTAATACAAGTGCAAAAGTGGTTTCCTGCACCAACACAAGTGCGAAAAATGGTTTTTCAACACTAACACAAGTGCGAAAAGTGGTTTTTCAACACTAACACAAGTGCGAACAGTGGTTTTTCAACACTAACACAAGTGCAAAAAGTGGTTTTTCCACACTAATACAAGTGCAAAAGTGGTTTCCTGCACCAACACAAGTGCGAAAAGTGGTTTTTCAACACTAACACAAGTGCGAAAAGTGGTTTTTTCCACACTAATACAAGTGCAAAAGTGGTTTCCTGCACCAACACAAGTGCGAAAAGTGGTTTTTCAACACTAACACAAGTGCGAAAAGTGGTTTTTCAACACTAACACAAGTGCGAAAACTGGTTTTTCAACACTAACACAAGTGCGAAAAGTGGTTTTTCAACACTATCACAAGTGCAAAAAGTGTTTTTTCCACACTAATAAAAGTGCAAAAGTGGTTTCCTGCACCAACACAAGTGCGAAAAGTGGTTTTTCAACACTAACACAAGTGCGAAAAGTGTCAACACTATCACAAGTGCAAAAAGTGTTTTTTCCACACTAATACAAGTGCAAATGTGGTTTCCTGCACCAACACAAGTGCGAAAAGTGGTTTTTCAACACTAACATAAGTGCGAAAAGTGGTTTTTCAACACTAACACAAGTGCGAAAAGTGGTTTTTCAACACTAACACAAGTGCGAAAAGTGGTTTTTCAACACTAACACAAGTGCGAAAAGTGTTTTTTCCACACTAATACAAGTGCAAAAGTGGTTTCCTGCACCAACACAAGTGCGAAAAGTGGTTTTTCAACACTAACACAAGTGCGAAAAGTGGTTTTTCAACACTAACACAAGTGCGAAAAGTGGTTTTTCAACACTAACACAAGTGCGAAAAGTGGTTTTTCCACACTAATACAAGTGCAAAAGTGGTTTCCTGCACAAACACAAGTGCGAAAAGTGGTTTTTCAACACTAACACAAGTGCGAAAAGTGGTTTTTCAACACTAACACAAGTGCGAAAAGTGGTTTTTCCACACTAATACAAGTTGAAAAGTGGTTTCCTGCACCAACACAAGTGCGAAAAGTGGTTTTTCAACACTAACACAAGTGTGAAAAGTGGTTTTTCAACACTAACACAAGTGCAAAAAGTGTTTTTTCCACACTAATACAAGTGCAAAAGTGGTTTCCTGCACAAACACAAGTGCGATAAGTGGTTTTTCCACACTAACACAAGTGTGAAAAGTGGTTTTTCAACAATAACACAAGTGCGAAAGGTGGTTTTTCCACACTAATACAAGTGCAAAAGTGGTTTCCTGCACCAACACAAGTGCGAAAAGTGGTTTTTCAACACTAACACAAGTGCGAAAAGTGTTTTTTCAACACTATCACAAGTGCAAAAAGTGGTTTTTCAACACTAACACAAGTGCGAAAAGTGGTTTTTCCCCACTAATACAAGTGCAAAAGTGGTTTCCTGCACCAACACAATTGCGAAAAGTGGGTTTTCCACACGAATACAAGTGCAAAAGTGGTTTCCTGCACCAACACAAGTGCGAAAAGTAGTTTTTCAACACTAACAAGTGCGAAAAGTGGTTTTTCAACGCTATCACAAGTGCAAAAAGTGTTTTTTCCACACTAATACAAGTGCAAAAGTGGTTTCCTGCACCAACACAATTGCGAAAAGTGGTTTTTCAACACTAACACAAGTGCGAAAACTGGTTTTTCAACACTAACACAAGTGCGAAAAGTGGTTTTTCAACACTATCACAAGTGCAAAAAGTGGTTTTTCCACACTAATACAAGTGCAAAAGTGGTTTCCTGCACCAACACAAGTGCGAAAAGTGGTTTTTCAACACTAACACAAGTGCGAAAAGTGGTTTTTCAACACTATCACAAGTGCAAAAAGTGTTTTTTCCACACTAATACAAGTGCAAATATGGTTTCCTGCACCAACACAAGTGCGAAAAGTGGTTTTTCAACACTAACATAAGTGCGAAAAGTGGTTTTTCAACACTAACACAAGTGCGAAAAGTGGTTTTTCAACACTAACACAAGTGCGAAAAGTGGTTTTTCCACACTAATATAAGTGCAAAAGTGGTTTCCTGCACCAACACAAGTGCGAAAAGTGGTTTTTCAACACTAACACAAGTGCGAAAAGTGGTTTTTCAACACTAACACAAGTGCGAAAAGTGGTTTTTCAACACTAACACAAGTGCGAAAAGTGGTTTTTCCACACTAATACAAGTGCAAAAGTGGTTTCCTGCACCAACACAAGTGCGAAAAGTGGTTTTTCAACACTAACACAAGTGCGAAAAGTGGTTTTTCAACACTATCACAACTGCAAAAAGTGGTTTTTCAACACTAACACAAGTGCGAAAAGTGGTTTTTCAACACTAACACAAGTGCGAACAGTGGTTTTTCAACACTAACACAAGTGCAAAAAGTGGTTTTTCAACACTATCACAAGTGCAAAAAGTGTTTTTTCCACACTAATACAAGGGCAAAAGTGGTTTCCTGCACCAACACAAGTGCGAAAAGTGGTTTTTCAACACTAACACAAGTGCGAAAAGTGTTTTTTCCACACTAATACAAGTGCAAAAGTGGTTTCCTGCACCAACATAAGTGCGAAAAGTGGTTTTTCAACACTAACACAAGTGTGAAAAGTGGTTTTTCAACACTAACACAAGTGCGAAAAGTGGTTTTTCCACGCTAATACAAGTGCAAAAGTGGTTTCCTGCACCAACACAAGTGCGAAAAGTGGTTTTTCAACACTAACACAAGTGCGAAAAGTGGTTTTTCAACACTAACACAAGTACGAAAAGTGGTTTTTTCACACTAATACAAGTGCAAAAGTGGTTTCCTGCACCAACACAAGTGCGAAAAGTGGTTTTTCCACACGAATACAAGTGCAAAAGAGGTTTCCTGCACCAACACAAGTGCGAAAAGTGGTTTTTCAACACTAACACAAGTGCGAAAACTGGTTTTTCAACACTATCACAAGTGCAAAAAGTGTTTTTTCCACACTAATACAAGTGCAAAAGTGGTTTCCTGCACCAACACAAGTGCGAAAAGTGGTTTTTCAACACTAACACAAGTGCGAAAAGTGGTTTTTCAACACTATCACAAGTGCAAAAAGTGTTTTTTCCACACTAATACAAGTGCAAATGTGGTTTCCTGCACCAACACAAGTGCGAAAAGTGGTTTTTCAACACTAACACAAGTGCGAAAAGTGGTTTTTCAACACTATCACAACTGCAAAAAGTGGTTTTTCAACACTAACACAAGTGCGAAAAGTGGTTTTTCAACACTATCACAAGTGCAAAAAGTGTTTTTTCCACACTAATACAAGTGCAAAAGTGGTTTCCTGCACCAACACAAGTGCGAAAAGTGGTTTTTCAACACTATCACAACTGCAAAAAGTGGTTTTTCAACACTAACACAAGTGCGAAAACTGGTTTTTCAACACTATCACAAGTGCAAAAAGTGTTTTTTCCACACTAATACAAGTGCAAAAGTGGTTTCCTGCACCAACACAAGTGCGAAAAGTGGTTTTTCAACACTAACACAAGTGCGAAAAGTGGTTTTTCAACACTATCACAAGTGCAAAAAGTGTTTTTTCCACACTAATACAAGTGCAAATGTGGTTTCCTGCACCAACACAAGTGCGAAAAGTGGTTTTTCAACACTAACACAAGTGCGAAAAGTGGTTTTTCAACACTATCACAACTGCAAAAAGTGGTTTTTCAACACTAACACAAGTGCGAAAAGTGGTTTTTCAACACTAACACAAGTGCGAACAGTGGTTTTTCAACACTAACACAAGTGCAAAAAGTGGTTTTTCAACACTATCACAAGTGCAAAAAGTGTTTTTTCCACACTAATACAAGGGCAAAAGTGGTTTCCTGCACCAACACAAGTGCGAAAAGTGGTTTTTCAACACTAACACAAGTGCGAAAAGTGTTTTTTCCACACTAATACAAGTGCAAAAGTGGTTTCCTGCACAAACATAAGTGCGAAAAGTGGTTTTTCAACACTAACACAAGTGTGAAAAGTGGTTTTTCAACACTAACACAAGTGCGAAAAGTGGTTTTTCCACGCTAATACAAGTGCAAAAGTGGTTTCCTGCACCAACACAAGTGCGAAAAGTGGTTTTTCAACACTAACACAAGTGCGAAAAGTGGTTTTTCAACACTAACACAAGTGCGAAAAGTGGTTTTTTCACACTAATACAAGTGCAAAAGTGGTTTCCTGCACCAACACAAGTGCGAAAAGTGGTTTTTCCACACGAATACAAGTGCAAAAGAGGTTTCCTGCACCAACACAAGTGCGAAAAGTGGTTTTTCAACACTAACACAAGTGCGAAAACTGGTTTTTCAACACTATCACAAGTGCAAAAAGTGTTTTTTCCACACTAATACAAGTGCAAAAGTGGTTTCCTGCACCAACACAAGTGCGAAAAGTGGTTTTTCAACACTAACACAAGTGCGAAAAGTGGTTTTTCAACACTATCACAAGTGCAAAAAGTGTTTTTTCCACACTAATACAAGTGCAAAAGTGGTTTCCTGCACCAACACAAGTGCGAAAAGTGGTTTTTCAACACTAACACAAGTGCGAAAAGTGGTTTTTCAACACTATCACAAGTGCAAAAAGTGTTTTTTGCACACTAATACAAGTGCAAATGTGGTTTCCTGCACCAACACAAGTGCGATAAGTGGTTTTTCAACACCAACACAAGTGTGAAAAGTGGTTTTTCAACACTAACACAAGTGCGAAAAGTGGTTTTTCCACACTAATACAAGTGCAAAAGTGGTTTCCTGCACCAACACAAGTGCGAAAAGTGGTTTTTCAACACTAACACAAGTGCGAAAAGTGTTTTTTCCACACTAATACAAGTGCAAAAGTGGTTTCCTGCACCAACACAAGTGCGAAAAGTGGTTTTTCCACACGAATACAAGTGCAAAAGTGGTTTCCTGCACCAACACAAGTGCGAAAAGTGGTTTTTCAACACTAACACAAGTGCGAAAAGTGGTTTTTCAACGCTATCACAAGTGCAAAAAGTGTTTTTTCCACACTAATACAAGTGCAAAAGTGGTTTCCTGCACCAACACAAGTGCGAAAAGTGGTTTTTCAACACTAACACAAGTGCGAAAACTGGTTTTTCAACACTAACACAAGTGCGAAAAGTGGTTTTTCAACACTATCACAAGTGCAAAAAGTGTTTTTTCCACACTAATACAAGTGCAAAAGTGGTTTCCTGCACCAACACAAGTGCGAAAAGTGGTTTTTCAACACTAACACAAGTGCAAAAAGTGGTTTTTCAACATTAACACAAGTGCGAAAAGTGGTTTTTCAACACTAACACAAGTGTGAAAAGTGGTTTTTCAACACTAACACAAGTGCGAAAAGTGTTTTTTCCACACTAATACAAGTGCAAAAGTGGTTTCCTGCACCAACACAAGTGCGAAAAGTGTTTTTTCAACACTAACACAAGTGCGAAAACTGGTTTTTCAACACTAACACAAGTACGAAAAGTGGTTTTTCAACACTATCACAAGTGCAAAAAGTGTTTTTTCCACACTAATACAAGTGCAAAAGTGGTTTCCTGCACCAACACAAGTGCGAAAAGTGGTTTTTCAACACTAACACAAGTGCGAAAAGTGTTTTTTCCACACTAACACAAGTGCGAAAAGTGGTTTTTCAACACTAACACAAGTGTGAAAAGTGGTTTTTCAACACTATCACAAGTGCAAAAAGTGTTTTTTCCACACTAATACACGTGCAAATGTGGTTTCCTGCACCAACACAAGTGCGAAAAGTGGTTTTTCAACACTAACACAAGTGCGAAAAGTGGTTTTTCAACACTAACACAAGTGCGAAAAGTGGTTTTTCAACACTAACACAAGTGTGAAAAGTGTTTTTTCCACACTAATACAAGTGCAAAAGTGGTTTCCTGCACCAACACAAGTGCGAAAAGTGGTTTTTCAACACTAACACAAGTGCGAAAAGTGGTTTTTCAATACTAACACAAGTGCGAAAAGTGGTTTTTCAACACTAACACAAGTGCGAAAAGTGGTTTTTCCACACTAATACAAGTGCAAAAGTG
Source organism: Myxine glutinosa (assembly GCF_964187855.1). Taxonomy (NCBI): domain Eukaryota; kingdom Metazoa; phylum Chordata; class Myxini; order Myxiniformes; family Myxinidae; genus Myxine; species Myxine glutinosa. The sequence continues at coordinate 126,393 of NW_027617048.1, read as the reverse complement.
GTTTCCTGCACCAACACTATTGCGAAAAGTGGTTTTTCAACACTAGTACAAGTGCGAAAAGTGGTTTTTCAACACTATCACAAGTGCGAAAAGTGGATTTTCCACACTAATACAAGTGCAAAAGTGGTTTTTCAACACTAACACAAGTGCGAACAGTGGTTTTTCAACACTAACACAAGTGCAAAAAGTGGTTTTTCAACACTATCACAAGTGCAAAAAGTGTTTTTTCCACACTAATACAAGGGCAAAAGTGGTTTCCTGCACCAACACAAGTGCGAAAAGTGGTTTTTCAACACTAACACAAGTGCGAAAAGTGTTTTTTCCACACTAATACAAGTGCAAAAGTGGTTTCCTGCACCAACATAAGTGCGAAAAGTGGTTTTTCAACACTAACACAAGTGTGAAAAGTGGTTTTTCAACACTAACACAAGTGCGAAAAGTGGTTTTTCCACGCTAATACAAGTGCAAAAGTGGTTTCCTGCACCAACACAAGTGCGAAAAGTGGTTTTTCAACACTAACACAAGTGCGAAAAGTGGTTTTTCAACACTAACACAAGTGCGAAAAGTGGTTTTTCCACACTAATACAAGTGCAAAAGTGGTTTCCTGCACCAACACAAGTGCGAAAAGTGGTTTTTCAACACTAACACAAGTGCGAAAAGTGTTTTTTCCACACTAATACAAGTGCAAAAGTGGTTTCCTGCACCAACACAAGTGCGATAAGTGGTTTTTCAACACCAACACAAGTGTGAAAAGTGGTTTTTCAACACTAACACAAGTGCGAAAAGTGGTTTTTCCACACTAATACAAGTGCAAAAGTGGTTTCCTGCACCAACACAAGTGCGAAAAGTGGTTTTTCAACACTAACACAAGTGCGAAAAGTGTTTTTTCCACACTAATACAAGTGCAAAAGTGGTTTCCTGCACCAACACAAGTGCGAAAAGTGGTTTTTCCACACGAATACAAGTGCAAAAGTGGTTTCCTGCACCAACACAAGTGCGAAAAGTGGTTTTTCAACACTAACACAAGTGCGAAAAGTGGTTTTTCAACGCTATCACAAGTGCAAAAAGTGTTTTTTCCACACTAATACAAGTGCAAAAGTGGTTTCCTGCACCAACACAAGTGCAAAAAGTGGTTTTTCAACACTAACACAAGTGCGAAAAGTGGTTTTTCAACACTAACACAAGTGTGAAAAGTGGTTTTTCAACACTAACACAAGTGCGAAAAGTGTTTTTTCCACACTAATACAAGTGCAAAAGTGGTTTCCTGCACCAACACAAGTGCGAAAAGTGTTTTTTCAACACTAACACAAGTGCGAAAACTGGTTTTTCAACACTAACACAAGTACGAAAAGTGGTTTTTCAACACTATCACAAGTGCAAAAAGTGTTTTTTCCACACTAATACAAGTGCAAAAGTGGTTTCCTGCACCAACACAAGTGCGAAAAGTGGTTTTTCAACACTAACACAAGTGCGAAAAGTGTTTTTTCCACACTAACACAAGTGCGAAAAGTGGTTTTTCAACACTAACACAAGTGTGAAAAGTGGTTTTTCAACACTATCACAAGTGCAAAAAGTGTTTTTTCCACACTAATACACGTGCAAATGTGGTTTCCTGCACCAACACAAGTGCGAAAAGTGGTTTTTCAACACTAACACAAGTGCGAAAAGTGGTTTTTCAACACTAACACAAGTGCGAAAAGTGGTTTTTCAACACTAACACAAGTGTTAAAAGTGTTTTTTCCACACTAATACAAGTGCAAAAGTGGTTTCCTGCACCAACACAAGTGCGAAAAGTGGTTTTTCAACACTAACACAAGTGCGAAAAGTGGTTTTTCAATACTAACACAAGTGCGAAAAGTGGTTTTTCAACACTAACACAAGTGCGAAAAGTGGTTTTTCCACACTAATACAAGTGCAAAAGTGGTTTCCTGCACCAACACTAGTGCGAAAAGTGGTTTTTCAACACTAATACAAGTGCGAAAAGTGGTTTTTCAACACTATCACAAGTGCGAAAAGTGGATTTTCCACACTAATACAAGTGCAAAAGTGGTTTTTCAACACTAACACAAGTGCGAACAGTGGTTTTTCAACACTAACACAAGTGCAAAAAGTGGTTTTTCAACACTATCACAAGTGCAAAAAGTGTTTTTTCCACACTAATACAAGGGCAAAAGTGGTTTCCTGCACCAACACAAGTGCGAAAAGTGGTTTTTCAACACTAACACAAGTGCGAAAAGTGTTTTTTCCACACTAATACAAGTGCAAAAGTGGTTTCCTGCACCAACATAAGTGCGAAAAGTGGTTTTTCAACACTAACACAAGTGTGAAAAGTGGTTTTTCAACACTAACACAAGTGCGAAAAGTGGTTTTTCCACGCTAATACAAGTGCAAAAGTGGTTTCCTGCACCAACACAAGTGCGAAAAGTGGTTTTTCAACACTAACACAAGTGCGAAAAGTGGTTTTTCAACACTAACACAAGTGCGAAAAGTGGTTTTTCCACACTAATACAAGTGCAAAAGTGGTTTCCTGCACCAACACAAGTGCGAAAAGTGGTTTTTCAACACTAACACAAGTGCGAAAAGTGTTTTTTCCACACTAATACAAGTGCAAAAGTGGTTTCCTGCACCAACACAAGTGCGATAAGTGGTTTTTCAACACCAACACAAGTGTGAAAAGTGGTTTTTCAACACTAACACAAGTGCGAAAAGTGGTTTTTCCACACTAATACAAGTGCAAAAGTGGTTTCCTGCACCAACACAAGTGCGAAAAGTGGTTTTTCAACACTAACACAAGTGCGAAAAGTGTTTTTTCCACACTAATACAAGTGCAAAAGTGGTTTCCTGCACCAACACAAGTGCGAAAAGTGGTTTTTCCACACGAATACAAGTGCAAAAGTGGTTTCCTGCACCAACACAAGTGCGAAAAGTGGTTTTTCAACACTAACACAAGTGCAAAAAGTGGTTTTTCAACGCTATCACAAGTGCAAAAAGTGTTTTTTCCACACTAATACAAGTGCAAAAGTGGTTTCCTGCACCAACACAAGTGCGAAAAGTGGTTTTTCAACACTAACACAAGTGCGAAAACTGGTTTTTCAACACTAACACAAGTGCGAAAAGTGGTTTTTCAACACTATCACAAGTGCAAAAAGTGTTTTTTCCACACTAATACAAGTGCAAAAGTGGTTTCCTGCACCAACACAAGTGCGAAAAGTGGTTTTTCAACACTAACACAAGTGCAAAAAGTGGTTTTTCAACACTAACACAAGTGCGAAAAGTGGTTTTTCAACACTAACACAAGTGTGAAAAGTGGTTTTTCAACACTAACACAAGTGCGAAAAGTGTTTTTTCCACACTAATACAAGTGCAAAAGTGGTTTCCTGCACCAACACAAGTGCGAAAAGTGTTTTTTCAACACTAACACAAGTGCGAAAACTGGTTTTTCAACACTAACACAAGTACGAAAAGTGGTTTTTCAACACTATCACAAGTGCAAAAAGTGTTTTTTCCACACTAATACAAGTGCAAAAGTGGTTTCCAGCACCAACACAAGTGCGAAAAGTGGTTTTTCAACACTAACACAAGTGCGAAAAGTGTTTTTTCCACACTAACACAAGTGCGAAAAGTGGTTTTTCAACACTAACACAAGTGTGAAAAGTGGTTTTTCAACACTATCACAAGTGCCAAAAGTGTTTTTTCCACACTAATACACGTGCAAATGTGGTTTCCTGCACCAACACAAGTGCGAAAAGTGGTTTTTCAACACTAACACAAGTGCGAAAAGTGGTTTTTCAACACTAACACAAGTGCGAAAAGTGGTTTTTCAACACTAACACAAGTGTGAAAAGTGTTTTTTCCACACTAATACAAGTGCAAAAGTGGTTTCCTGCACCAACACAAGTGCGAAAAGTGGTTTTTCAACACTAACACAAGTGCGAAAAGTGGTTTTTCAATACTAACACAAGTGCGAAAAGTGGTTTTTCAACACTAACACAAGTGCGAAAAGTGGGTTTTCCACACTAATACAAGTGCAAAAGTGGTTTCCTGCACCAACACAAGTGCGAAAAGTGGTTTTTCAACACTAACACAAGTGCGAAAAGTGTTTTTTCCACACTAACACAAGTGCAAAAAGTGGTTTTTCAACACTAACACAAGTGTGAAAAGTGGTTTTTCAACACTATCACAAGTGCAAAAAGTGTTTTTTCCACACTAATACACGTGCAAATGTGGTTTCCTGCACCAACACAAGTGCGAAAAGTGGTTTTTCAACACTAACACAAGTGCGAAAAGTGGTTTTTCAACACTAACACAAGTGCGAAAAGTGGTTTTTCAACACTAACACAAGTGTGAAAAGTGTTTTTTCCACACTAATACAAGTGCAAAAGTGGTTTCCTGCACCAACACAAGTGCGAAAAGTGGATTTTCAACACTAACACAAGTGCGAAAAGTGGTTTTTCAATACTAACACAAGTGCGAAAAGTGGTTTTTCAACATTAACACAAGTGCGAAAAGTGGTTTTTCCACACTAATACAAGTGCAAAAGTGGTTTCCTGCACCAACACAAGTGCGAAAAGTGGTTTTTCAACACTAACACAAGTGCGAAAAGTGTTTTTTCCACACTAACACAAGTGCGAAAAGTGGTTTTTCAACACTAACACAAGTGTGAAAAGTGGTTTTTCAACACTATCACAAGTGCAAAAAGTGTTTTTTCCACACTAATACACGTGCAAATGTGGTTTCCTGCACCAACACAAGTGCGAAAAGTGGTTTTTCAACACTAACACAAGTGCGAAAAGTGGTTTTTCAACACTAACACAAGTGCGAAAAGTGGTTTTTCAACACTAACACAAGTGTGAAAAGTGTTTTTTCCACACTAATACAAGTGCAAAAGTGGTTTCCTGCACCAACACAAGTGCGAAAAGTGGTTTTTCAACACTAACACAAGTGCGAAAAGTGGTTTTTCAATACTAACACAAGTGCGAAAAGTGGTTTTTCAACACTAACACAAGTGCGAAAAGTGGTTTTTCCACACTAATACAAGTGCAAAAGTGGTTTCCTGCACCAACACTAGTGCGAAAAGTGGTTTTTCAACACTAATACAAGTGCGAAAAGTGGTTTTTCAACACTATCACAAGTGCGAAAAGTGGATTTTCCACACTAATACAAGTGCAAAAGTGGTTTTTCAACACTAACACAAGTGCGAACAGTGGTTTTTCAACACTAACACAAGTGCAAAAAGTGGTTTTTCAACACTATCACAAGTGCAAAAAGGGTTTTTTCCACACTAATACAAGGGCAAAAGTGGTTTCCTGCACCAACACAAGTGCAAAAAGTGGTTTTTCAACACTAACACAAGTGCGAAAAGTGTTTTTTCCACACTAATACAAGTGCAAAAGTGGTTTCCTGCACCAACATAAGTGCGAAAAGTGGTTTTTCAACACTATCACAAGTGCAAAAAGTGTTTTTTGCACACTAATACAAGTGCAAATGTGGTTTCCTGCACCAACACAAGTGCGATAAGTGGTTTTTCAACACCAACACAAGTGTGAAAAGTGGTTTTTCAACACTAACACAAGTGCGAAAAGTGGTTTTTCCACACTAATACAAGTGCAAAAGTGGTTTCCTGCACCAACACAAGTGCGAAAAGTGGTTTTTCAACACTAACACAAGTGCGAAAAGTGTTTTTTCCACACTAATACAAGTGCAAAAGTGGTTTCCTGCACCAACACAAGTGCGAAAAGTGGTTTTTCCACACGAATACAAGTGCAAAAGTGGTTTCCTGCACCAACACAAGTGCGAAAAGTGGTTTTTCAACACTAACACAAGTGCGAAAAGTGGTTTTTCAACGCTATCACAAGTGCAAAAAGTGTTTTTTCCACACTAATACAAGTGCAAAAGTGGTTTCCTGCACCAACACAAGTGCAAAAAGTGGTTTTTCAACACTAACACAAGTGCGAAAACTGGTTTTTCAACACTAACACAAGTGCGAAAAGTGGTTTTTCAACACTATCACAAGTGCAAAAAGTGTTTTTTCCACACTAATACAAGTGCAAAAGTGGTTTCCTGCACCAACACAAGTGCGAAAAGTGGTTTTTCAACACTAACACAAGTGCAAAAAGTGGTTTTTCAACATTAACACAAGTGCGAAAAGTGGTTTTTCAACACTAACACAAGTGTGAAAAGTGGTTTTTCAACACTAACACAAGTGCGAAAAGTGTTTTTTCCACACTAATACAAGTGCAAAAGTGGTTTCCTGCACCAACACAAGTGCGAAAAGTGTTTTTTCAACACTAACACAAGTGCGAAAACTGGTTTTTCAACACTAACACAAGTACGAAAAGTGGTTTTTCAACACTATCACAAGTGCAAAAAGTGTTTTTTCCACACTAATACAAGTGCAAAAGTGGTTTCCTGCACCAACACAAGTGCGAAAAGTGGTTTTTCAACACTAACACAAGTGCGAAAAGTGTTTTTTCCACACTAACACAAGTGCGAAAAGTGGTTTTTCAACACTAACACAAGTGTGAAAAGTGGTTTTTCAACACTATCACAAGTGCAAAAAGTGTTTTTTCCACACTAATACACGTGCAAATGTGGTTTCCTGCACCAACACAAGTGCGAAAAGTGGTTTTTCAACACTAACACAAGTGCGAAAAGTGGTTTTTCAACACTAACACAAGTGCGAAAAGTGGTTTTTCAACACTAACACAAGTGTGAAAAGTGTTTTTTCCACACTAATACAAGTGCAAAAGTGGTTTCCTGCACCAACACAAGTGCGAAAAGTGGTTTTTCAACACTAACACAAGTGCGAAAAGTGGTTTTTCAATACTAACACAAGTGCGAAAAGTGGTTTTTCAACACTAACACAAGTGCGAAAAGTGGTTTTTCCACACTAATACAAGTGCAAAAGTGGTTTCCTGCACCAACACTATTGCGAAAAGTGGTTTTTCAACACTAGTACAAGTGCGAAAAGTGGTTTTTCAACACTATCACAAGTGCGAAAAGTGGATTTTCCACACTAATACAAGTGCAAAAGTGGTTTTTCAACACTAACACAAGTGCGAACAGTGGTTTTTCAACACTAACACAAGTGCAAAAAGTGGTTTTTCAACACTATCACAAGTGCAAAAAGTGTTTTTTCCACACTAATACAAGGGCAAAAGTGGTTTCCTGCACCAACACAAGTGCGAAAAGTGGTTTTTCAACACTAACACAAGTGCGAAAAGTGTTTTTTCCACACTAATACAAGTGCAAAAGTGGTTTCCTGCACCAACATAAGTGCGAAAAGTGGTTTTTCAACACTAACACAAGTGTGAAAAGTGGTTTTTCAACACTAACACAAGTGCGAAAAGTGGTTTTTCCACGCTAATACAAGTGCAAAAGTGGTTTCCTGCACCAACACAAGTGCGAAAAGTGGTTTTTCAACACTAACACAAGTGCGAAAAGTGGTTTTTCAACACTAACACAAGTGCGAAAAGTGGTTTTTCCACACTAATACAAGTGCAAAAGTGGTTTCCTGCACCAACACAAGTGCGAAAAGTGGTTTTTCAACACTAACACAAGTGCGAAAAGTGTTTTTTCCACACTAATACAAGTGCAAAAGTGGTTTCCTGCACCAACACAAGTGCGATAAGTGGTTTTTCAACACCAACACAAGTGTGAAAAGTGGTTTTTCAACACTAACACAAGTGCGAAAAGTGGTTTTTCCACACTAATACAAGTGCAAAAGTGGTTTCCTGCACCAACACAAGTGCGAAAAGTGGTTTTTCAACACTAACACAAGTGCGAAAAGTGTTTTTTCCACACTAATACAAGTGCAAAAGTGGTTTCCTGCACCAACACAAGTGCGAAAAGTGGTTTTTCCACACGAATACAAGTGCAAAAGTGGTTTCCTGCACCAACACAAGTGCGAAAAGTGGTTTTTCAACACTAACACAAGTGCGAAAAGTGGTTTTTCAACGCTATCACAAGTGCAAAAAGTGTTTTTTCCACACTAATACAAGTGCAAAAGTGGTTTCCTGCACCAACACAAGTGCAAAAAGTGGTTTTTCAACACTAACACAAGTGCGAAAAGTGGTTTTTCAACACTAACACAAGTGTGAAAAGTGGTTTTTCAACACTAACACAAGTGCGAAAAGTGTTTTTTCCACACTAATACAAGTGCAAAAGTGGTTTCCTGCACCAACACAAGTGCGAAAAGTGTTTTTTCAACACTAACACAAGTGCGAAAACTGGTTTTTCAACACTAACACAAGTACGAAAAGTGGTTTTTCAACACTATCACAAGTGCAAAAAGTGTTTTTTCCACACTAATACAAGTGCAAAAGTGGTTTCCTGCACCAACACAAGTGCGAAAAGTGGTTTTTCAACACTAACACAAGTGCGAAAAGTGTTTTTTCCACACTAACACAAGTGCGAAAAGTGGTTTTTCAACACTAACACAAGTGTGAAAAGTGGTTTTTCAACACTATCACAAGTGCAAAAAGTGTTTTTTCCACACTAATACACGTGCAAATGTGGTTTCCTGCACCAACACAAGTGCGAAAAGTGGTTTTTCAACACTAACACAAGTGCGAAAAGTGGTTTTTCAACACTAACACAAGTGCTAAAAGTGGTTTTTCAACACTAACACAAGTGTTAAAAGTGTTTTTTCCACACTAATACAAGTGCAAAAGTGGTTTCCTGCACCAACACAAGTGCGAAAAGTGGTTTTTCAACACTAACACAAGTGCGAAAAGTGGTTTTTCAATACTAACACAAGTGCGAAAAGTGGTTTTTCAACACTAACACAAGTGCGAAAAGTGGTTTTTCCACACTAATACAAGTGCAAAAGTGGTTTCCTGCACCAACACTAGTGCGAAAAGTGGTTTTTCAACACTAATACAAGTGCGAAAAGTGGTTTTTCAACACTATCACAAGTGCGAAAAGTGGATTTTCCACACTAATACAAGTGCAAAAGTGGTTTTTCAACACTAACACAAGTGCGAACAGTGGTTTTTCAACACTAACACAAGTGCAAAAAGTGGTTTTTCAACACTATCACAAGTGCAAAAAGTGTTTTTTCCACACTAATACAAGGGCAAAAGTGGTTTCCTGCACCAACACAAGTGCGAAAAGTGGTTTTTCAACACTAACACAAGTGCGAAAAGTGTTTTTTCCACACTAATACAAGTGCAAAAGTGGTTTCCTGCACCAACATAAGTGCGAAAAGTGGTTTTTCAACACTAACACAAGTGTGAAAAGTGGTTTTTCAACACTAACACAAGTGCGAAAAGTGGTTTTTCCACGCTAATACAAGTGCAAAAGTGGTTTCCTGCACCAACACAAGTGCGAAAAGTGGTTTTTCAACACTAACACAAGTGCGAAAAGTGGTTTTTCAACACTAACACAAGTGCGAAAAGTGGTTTTTCCACACTAATACAAGTGCAAAAGTGGTTTCCTGCACCAACACAAGTGCGAAAAGTGGTTTTTCAACACTAACACAAGTGCGAAAAGTGTTTTTTCCACACTAATACAAGTGCAAAAGTGGTTTCCTGCACCAACACAAGTGCGATAAGTGGTTTTTCAACACCAACACAAGTGTGAAAAGTGGTTTTTCAACACTAACACAAGTGCGAAAAGTGGTTTTTCCACACTAATACAAGTGCAAAAGTGGTTTCCTGCACCAACACAAGTGCGAAAAGTGGTTTTTCAACACTAACACAAGTGCGAAAAGTGTTTTTTCCACACTAATACAAGTGCAAAAGTGGTTTCCTGCACCAACACAAGTGCGAAAAGTGGTTTTTCCACACGAATACAAGTGCAAAAGTGGTTTCCTGCACCAACACAAGTGCGAAAAGTGGTTTTTCAACACTAACACAAGTGCAAAAAGTGGTTTTTCAACGCTATCACAAGTGCAAAAAGTGTTTTTTCCACACTAATACAAGTGCAAAAGTGGTTTCCTGCACCAACACAAGTGCGAAAAGTGGTTTTTCAACACTAACACAAGTGCGAAAACTGGTTTTTCAACACTAACACAAGTGCGAAAAGTGGTTTTTCAACACTATCACAAGTGCAAAAAGTGTTTTTTCCACACTAATACAAGTGCAAAAGTGGTTTCCTGCACCAACACAAGTGCGAAAAGTGGTTTTTCAACACTAACACAAGTGTGAAAAGTGGTTTTTCAACACTAACACAAGTGCGAAAAGTGGTTTTTCCACGCTAATACAAGTGCAAAAGTGGTTTCCTGCACCAACACAAGTGCGAAAAGTGGTTTTTCAACACTAACACAAGTGCGAAAAGTGGTTTTTCAACACTAACACAAGTGCGAAAAGTGGTTTTTCCACACTAATACAAGTGCAAAAGTGGTTTCCTGCACCAACACAAGTGCGAAAAGTGGTTTTTCAACACTAACACAAGTGCGAAAAGTGTTTTTTCCACACTAATACAAGTGCAAAAGTGGTTTCCTGCACCAACACAAGTGCGATAAGTGGTTTTTCAACACCAACACAAGTGTGAAAAGTGGTTTTTCAACACTAACACAAGTGCGAAAAGTGGTTTTTCCACACTAATACAAGTGCAAAAGTGGTTTCCTGCACCAACACAAGTGCGAAAAGTGGTTTTTCAACACTAACACAAGTGCGAAAAGTGTTTTTTCCACACTAATACAAGTGCAAAAGTGGTTTCCTGCACCAACACAAGTGCGAAAAGTGGTTTTTCCACACGAATACAAGTGCAAAAGTGGTTTCCTGCACCAACACAAGTGCGAAAAGTGGTTTTTCAACACTAACACAAGTGCGAAAAGTGGTTTTTCAACGCTATCACAAGTGCAAAAAGTGTTTTTTCCACACTAATACAAGTGCAAAAGTGGTTTCCTGCACCAACACAAGTGCAAAAAGTGGTTTTTCAACACTAACACAAGTGCGAAAAGTGGTTTTTCAACACTAACACAAGTGTGAAAAGTGGTTTTTCAACACTAACACAAGTGCGAAAAGTGTTTTTTCCACACTAATACAAGTGCAAAAGTGGTTTCCTGCACCAACACAAGTGCGAAAAGTGTTTTTTCAACACTAACACAAGTGCGAAAACTGGTTTTTCAACACTAACACAAGTACGAAAAGTGGTTTTTCAACACTATCACAAGTGCAAAAAGTGTTTTTTCCACACTAATACAAGTGCAAAAGTGGTTTCCTGCACCAACACAAGTGCGAAAAGTGGTTTTTCAACACTAACACAAGTGCGAAAAGTGTTTTTTCCACACTAACACAAGTGCGAAAAGTGGTTTTTCAACACTAACACAAGTGTGAAAAGTGGTTTTTCAACACTATCACAAGTGCAAAAAGTGTTTTTTCCACACTAATACACGTGCAAATGTGGTTTCCTGCACCAACACAAGTGCGAAAAGTGGTTTTTCAACACTAACACAAGTGCGAAAAGTGGTTTTTCAACACTAACACAAGTGCTAAAAGTGGTTTTTCAACACTAACACAAGTGTTAAAAGGGTTTTTTCCACACTAATACAAGTGCAAAAGTGGTTTCCTGCACCAACACAAGTGCGAAAAGTGGTTTTTCAACACTAACACAAGTGCGAAAAGTGGTTTTTCAATACTAACACAAGTGCGAAAAGTGGTTTTTCAACACTAACACAAGTGCGAAAAGTGGTTTTTCCACACTAATACAAGTGCAAAAGTGGTTTCCTGCACCAACACTAGTGCGAAAAGTGGTTTTTCAACACTAATACAAGTGCGAAAAGTGGTTTTTCAACACTATCACAAGTGCGAAAAGTGGATTTTCCACACTAATACAAGTGCAAAAGTGGTTTTTCAACACTAACACAAGTGCGAACAGTGGTTTTTCAACACTAACACAAGTGCAAAAAGTGGTTTTTCAACACTATCACAAGTGCAAAAAGTGTTTTTTCCACACTAATACAAGGCAAAAGTGGTTTCCTGCACCAACACAAGTGCGAAAAGTGGTTTTTCAACACTAACACAAGTGCGAAAAGTGTTTTTTCCACACTAATACAAGTGCAAAAGTGGTTTCCTGCACCAACATAAGTGCGAAAAGTGGTTTTTCAACACTAACACAAGTGTGAAAAGTGGTTTTCAACACTAACACAAGTGCGAATAGTGGTTTTTCCACGCTAATACAAGTGCAAAAGTGGTTTCCTGCACCAACACAAGTGCGAAAAGTGGTTTTTCAATACTAACACAAGTGCGAAAAGTGGTTTTTCAACACTAACACAAGTGCGAAAAGTGGTTTTTCCACACTAATACAAGTGCAAAAGTGGTTTCCTGCACCAACACAAGTGCGAAAAGTGGTTTTTCAACACTAACACAAGTGCGAAAAGTGTTTTTTCCGACACTAATACAAGTGCAAAAGTGGTTTCCTGCACCAACACAAGTGCGATAAGTGGTTTTTCAACACAACACAAGTGTGAAAAGTGGTTTTTCAACACTAACACAAGTGCGAAAAGTGGTTTTTCCACACTAATACAAGTGCAAAAGTGGTTTCCTGCACCAACACAAGTGCGAAAAGTGGTTTTTCAACACTAACACAAGTGCGAAAAGTGTTTTTTCCACACTAATACAAGTGCAAAAGTGGTTTCCTGCACCAACACAAGTGCGAAAAGTGGTTTTTCCACACGAATACAAGTGCAAAAGTGGTTTCCTGCACCAACACAAGTGCGAAAAGTGGTTTTTCAACACTAACACAAGTGCAAAAAGTGGTTTTTCAACGCTATCACAAGTGCAAAAAGTGTTTTTTCCACACTAATACAAGTGCAAAAGTGGTTTCCTGCACCAACACAAGTGCGAAAAGTGGTTTTTCAACACTAACACAAGTGCGAAAACTGGTTTTTCAACACTAACACAAGTGCGAAAAGTGGTTTTTCAACACTATCACAAGTGCAAAAAGTGTTTTTTCCACACTAATACAAGTGCAAAAGTGGTTTCCTGCACCAACACAAGTGCGAAAAGTGGTTTTTCAACACTAACACAAGTGCAAAAAGTGGTTTTTCAACACTAACACAAGTGCGAAAAGTGGTTTTTCAACACTAACACAAGTGTGAAAAGTGGTTTTTCAACACTAACACAAGTGCGAAAAGTGTTTTTTCCACACTAATACAAGTGCAAAAGTGGTTTCCTGCACCAACACAAGTGCGAAAAGTGTTTTTTCAACACTAACACAAGTGCGAAAACTGGTTTTTCAACACTAACACAAGTACGAAAAGTGGTTTTTCAACACTATCACAAGTGCAAAAAGTGTTTTTTCCACACTAATACAAGTGCAAAAGTGGTTTCCTGCACCAACACAAGTGCGAAAAGTGGTTTTTCAACACTAACACAAGTGCGAAAAGTGTTTTTTCCACACTAACACAAGTGCGAAAAGTGGTTTTTCAACACTAACACAAGTGTGAAAAGTGGTTTTTCAACACTATCACAAGTGCAAAAAGTGTTTTTTCCACACTAATACACGTGCAAATGTGGTTTCCTGCACCAACACAAGTGCGAAAAGTGGTTTTTCAACACTAACACAAGTGCAAAAAGTGGTTTTTCAACACTAACACAAGTGCGAAAAGTGGTTTTTCAACACTAACACAAGTGCAAAAGTGGTTTTTCAACACTAACACAAGTGCGAACAGTGGTTTTTCAACACTAACACAAGTGCAAAAAGTGGTTTTTCAACACTATCACAAGTGCAAAAAGTGTTTTTTCCACACTAATACAAGGGCAAAAGTGGTTTCCTGCACCAACACAAGTGCGAAAAGTGGTTTTTCAACACTAACACAAGTGCGAAAAGTGTTTTTTCCACACTAATACAAGTGCAAAAGTGGTTTCCTGCACCAACATAAGTGCGAAAAGTGGTTTTTCAACACTAACACAAGTGTGAAAAGTGGTTTTTCAACACTAACACAAGTGCGAAAAGTGGTTTTTCCACGCTAATACAAGTGCAAAAGTGGTTTCCTGCACCAACACAAGTGCGAAAAGTGGTTTTTCAACACTAACACAAGTGCGAAAAGTGGTTTTTCAACACTAACACAAGTGCGAAAAGTGGTTTTTCCACACTAATACAAGTGCAAAAGTGGTTTCCTGCACCAACACAAGTGCGAAAAGTGGTTTTTCAACACTAACACAAGTGCGAAAAGTGTTTTTTCCACACTAATACAAGTGCAAAAGTGGTTTCCTGCACCAACACAAGTGCGATAAGTGGTTTTTCAACACCAACACAAGTGTGAAAAGTGGTTTTTCAACACTAACACAAGTGCGAAAAGTGGTTTTTCCACACTAATACAAGTGCAAAAGTGGTTTCCTGCACCAACACAAGTGCGAAAAGTGGTTTTTCAACACTAACACAAGTGCGAAAAGTGTTTTTTCCACACTAATACAAGTGCAAAAGTGGTTTCCTGCACCAACACAAGTGCGAAAAGTGGTTTTTCCACACGAATACAAGTGCAAAAGTGGTTTCCTGCACCAACACAAGTGCGAAAAGTGGTTTTTCAACACTAACACAAGTGCGAAAAGTGGTTTTTCAACGCTATCACAAGTGCAAAAAGTGTTTTTTCCACACTAATACAAGTGCAAAAGTGGTTTCCTGCACCAACACAAGTGCGAAAAGTGGTTTTTCAACACTAACACAAGTGCGAAAACTGGTTTTTCAACACTAACACAAGTGCGAAAAGTGGTTTTTCAACACTATCACAAGTGCAAAAAGTGTTTTTTCCACACTAATACAAGTGCAAAAGTGGTTTCCTGCACCAACACAAGTGCGAAAAGTGGTTTTTCAACACTAACACAAGTGCAAAAAGTGGTTTTTCAACACTAACACAAGTGCGAAAAGTGGTTTTTCAACACTAACACAAGTGTGAAAAGTGGTTTTTCAACACTAACACAAGTGCGAAAAGTGTTTTTTCCACACTAATACAAGTGCAAAAGTGGTTTCCTGCACCAACACAAGTGCGAAAAGTGTTTTTTCAACACTAACACAAGTGCGAAAACTGGTTTTTCAACACTAACACAAGTACGAAAAGTGGTTTTTCAACACTATCACAAGTGCAAAAAGTGTTTTTTCCACACTAATACAAGTGCAAAAGTGGTTTCCTGCACCAACACAAGTGCGAAAAGTGGTTTTTCAACACTAACACAAGTGCGAAAAGTGTTTTTTCCACACTAACACAAGTGCGAAAAGTGGTTTTTCAACACTAACACAAGTGTGAAAAGTGGTTTTTCAACACTATCACAAGTGCAAAAAGTGTTTTTTCCACACTAATACACGTGCAAATGTGGTTTCCTGCACCAACACAAGTGCGAAAAGTGGTTTTTCAACACTAACACAAGTGCAAAAAGTGGTTTTTCAACACTAACACAAGTGCGAAAAGTGGTTTTTCAACACTAACACAAGTGTGAAAAGTGTTTTTTCCACACTAATACAAGTGCAAAAGTGGTTTCCTGCACCAACACAAGTGCGAAAAGTGGTTTTTCAACACTAACACAAGTGCGAAAAGTGGTTTTTCAATACTAACACAAGTGCGAAAAGTGGTTTTTCAACACTAACACAAGTGCGAAAAGTGGTTTTTCCACACTAATACAAGTGCAAAAGTGGTTTCCTGCACCAACACAAGTGCGAAAAGTGGTTTTTCAACACTAACACAAGTGCGAAAAGTGTTTTTTCCACACTAACACAATTGCGAAAAGTGGTTTTTCAACACTAACACAAGTGTGAAAAGTGGTTTTTCAACACTATCACAAGTGCAAAAAGTGTTTTTTCCACACTAATACACGTGCAAATGTGGTTTCCTGCACCAACACAAGTGCGAAAAGTGGTTTTTCAACACTAACACAAGTGCGAAAAGTGGTTTTTCAACACTAACACAAGTGCGAAAAGTGGTTTTTCAACACTAACACAAGTGTGAAAAGTGTTTTTTCCACACTAATACAAGTGCAAAAGTGGTTTCCTGCACCAACACAAGTGCGAAAAGTGGTTTTTCAACACTAACACAAGTGCGAAAAGTGGTTTTTCAATACTAACACAAGTGCGAAAAGTGGTTTTTCAACACTAACACAAGTGCGAAAAGTGGTTTTTCCACACTAATACAAGTGCAAAAGTGGTTTCCTGCACCAACACTAGTGCGAAAAGTGGTTTTTCAACACTAATACAAGTGCGAAAAGTGGTTTTTCAACACTATCACAAGTGCGAAAAGTGGATTTTCCACACTAATACAAGTGCAAAAGTGGTTTTTCAACACTAACACAAGTGCGAACAGTGGTTTTTCAACACTAACACAAGTGCAAAAAGTGGTTTTTCAACACTATCACAAGTGCAAAAAGTGTTTTTTCCACACTAATACAAGGGCAAAAGTGGTTTCCTGCACCAACACAAGTGCAAAAAGTGGTTTTTCAACACTAACACAAGTGCGAAAAGTGTTTTTTCCACACTAATACAAGTGCAAAAGTGGTTTCCTGCACCAACATAAGTGCGAAAAGTGGTTTTTCAACACTACCACAAGTGTGAAAAGTGGTTTTTCAACACTAACACAAGTGCGAAAAGTGGTTTTTCCACGCTAATACAAGTGCAAAAGTGGTTTCCTGCACCAACACAAGTGCGAAAAGTGGTTTTTCAACACTAACACAAGTGCGAAAAGTGGTTTTTCAACACTAACACAAGTGCGAAAAGTGGTTTTTCCACACGAATACAAGTGCAAAAGTGGTTTCCTGCACCAACACAAGTGCGAAAAGTGGTTTTTCCACACGAATACAAGTGCAAAAGAGGTTTCCTGCACCAACACAAGTGCGAAAAGTGGTTTTTCAACACTAACACAAGTGCGAAAACTGGTTTTTCAACACTAACACAAGTGCGAAAAGTGGATTTTCAACACTATCACAAGTGCAAAAAGTGTTTTTTCCACACTAATACAAGTGCAAAAGTGGTTTACTGCACCAACACAAGTGCGAAAAGTGGTTTTTCAACACTAACACAAGTGCGAAAAGTGGTTTTTCAACACGATCACAAGTGCAAAAAGTGTTTTTTCCACACTAATACAAGTGCAAATGTGGTTTCCTGCACCAACACAAGTGCGATAAGTGGTTTTTCAACACCAACACAAGTGTGAAAAGTGGTTTTTCAACACTAACACAAGTGCGAAAAGTGGTTTTTCCACACTAATACAAGTGCAAAAGTGGTTTCCTGCACCAACACAAGTGCGAAAAGTGGTTTTTCAACACTAACACAAGTGCGAAAAGTGTTTTTTCCACACTAATACAAGTGCAAAAGTGGTTTCCTGCACCAACACAAGTGCGAAAAGTGGTTTTTCCACACGAATACAAGTGCAAAAGTGGTTTCCTGCACCAACACAAGTGCGAAAAGTGGTTTTTCAACACTAACACAAGTGCGAAAAGTGGTTTTTCAACGCTATCACAAGTGCAAAAAGTGTTTTTTCCACACTAATACAAGTGCAAAAGTGGTTTCCTGCACCAACACAAGTGCGAAAAGTGGTTTTTCAACACTAACACAAGTGCGAAAACTGGTTTTTCAACACTAACACAAGTGCGAAAAGTGGTTTTTCAACACTATCACAAGTGCAAAAAGTGTTTTTTCCACACTAATACAAGTGCAAAAGTGGTTTCCTGCACCAACACAAGTGCGAAAAGTGGTTTTTCAACACTAACACAAGTGCAAAAAGTGGTTTTTCAACACTAACACAAGTGCGAAAAGTGGTTTTTCAACACTAACACAAGTGCGAAAAGTGGTTTTTCAACACTAACACAAGTGCGAAAAGTGTTTTTTCCACACTAATACAAGTGCAAAAGTGGTTTCCTGCACCAACACAAGTGCGAAAAGTGGTTTTACAACACTAACACAAGTGCGAAAACTGGTTTTTCAACACTAACACAAGTACGAAAAGTGGTTTTTCAACACTATCACAAGTGCAAAAAGTGTTTTTTCCACACTAATACAAGTGCAAAAGTGGTTTCCTGCACCAACACAAGTGCGAAAAGTGGTTTTTCAACACTAACACAAGTGCGAAAAGTGTTTTTTCCACACTAACACAAGTGCGAAAAGTGGTTTTTCAACACTAACACAAGTGCGAAAAGTGGTTTTTCAACACTATCACAAGTGCAAAAAGTGTTTTTTCCACACTAATACACGTGCAAATGTGGTTTCCTGCACCAACACAAGTGCGAAAAGTGGTTTTTCAACACTAACACAAGTGCGAAAAGTGGTTTTTCAACACTAACACAAGTGCGAAAAGTGGTTTTTCAACACTAACACAAGTGCGAAAAGTGGTTTTTCAACACTAACACAAGTGTGAAAAGTGTTTTTTCCACACTAATACAAGTGCAAAAGTGGTTTCCTGCACCAACACAAGTGCGAAAAGTGGTTTTTCAACAGTAACACAAGTGCGAAATGTGGTTTTTCAATACTAACACAAGTGCGAAAAGTGGTTTTTCAACACTAACACAAGTGCGAAAAGTGGTTTTTCCACACTAATACAAGTGCAAAAGTGGTTTCCTGCACCAACACAAGTGCGAAAAGTGGTTTTTCAACACTAACACAAGTGCGAAAACTGGTTTTTCAACACTAACACAAGTGCAAAAAGTGGTTTTTCAACACTATCACAAGTGCAAAAAGTGTTTTTTCCACACTAATACAAGTGCAAAAGTGGTTTCCTGCACCAACACAAGTGCGAAAAGTGGTTTTTCAACACTAACACAAGTGCAAAAAGTGGTTTTTCAACACTAACACAAGTGCGAAAAGTGGTTTTTCAACACTAACACAAGTGTGAAAAGTGGTTTTTCAACACTAACACAAGTGCGAAAAGTGTTTTTTCCACACTAATACAAGTGCAAAAGTGGTTTCCTGCACCAACACAAGTGCGAAAAGTGGTTTTTCAACACTAACACAAGTGTGAAAAGTGGTTTTTCAACACTATCACAAGTGCAAAAAGTGTTTTTTCCACACTAATACACGTGCAAATGTGGTTTCCTGCACCAACACAAGTGCGAAAAGTGGTTTTTCAACACTAACACAAGTGCGAAAAGTGGTTTTTCAACACTAACACAAGTGCGAAAAGTGGTTTTTCAACACTAACACAAGTGTGAAAAGTGTTTTTTCCACACTAATACAAGTGCAAAAGTGGTTTCCTGCACCAACACAAGTGCGAAAAGTGGTTTTTCAACACTAACACAAGTGCGAAAAGTGGTTTTTCAATACTAACACAAGTGCGAAAAGTGGTTTTTCAACACTAACACAAGTGCGAAAAGTGGTTTTTCCACACTAATACAAGTGCAAAAGTGGTTTCCTGCACCAACACAAGTGCGAAAAGTGGTTTTTCAACACTAACACAAGTGCGAAAAGTGTTTTTTCCACACTAACACAAGTGCGAAAAGTGGTTTTTCAACACTAACACAAGTGCGAAAAGTGGTTTTTCAACACTAACACAAGTGCGAAAAGTGGTTTTTCCACACTAATACAAGTGCAAAAGTGGTTTCCTGCACCAACACAAGTGCGAAAAGTGGTTTTTCAACACTAACACAAGTGCGAAAAGTGGTTTTTCAACACTAACACAAGTGCGAAAAGTGGTTTTTCAACACTAACACAAGTGCGAAAAGTGGTTTTTCCACACTAATACAAGTGCAAAAGTGGTTTCCTGCACCAACACAAGTGCGAAAAGTGGTTTTTCAACACTAACACAAGTGCGAAAAGTGGTTTTTCAACACTATCACAACTGCAAAAAGTGGTTTTTCAACACTAACACAAGTGCGAAAAGTGGTTTTTCAACACTAACACAAGTGCGAACAGTGGTTTTTCAACACTAACACAAGTGCAAAAAGTGGTTTTTCAACACTATCACAAGTGCAAAAAGTGTTTTTTCCACACTAATACAAGGGCAAAAGTGGTTTCCTGCACCAACACAAGTGCGAAAAGTGGTTTTTCAACACTAACACAAGTGCGAAAAGTGTTTTTTCCACACTAATACAAGTGCAAAAGTGGTTTCCTGCACCAACATAAGTGCGAAAAGTGGTTTTTCAACACTAACACAAGTGTGAAAAGTGGTTTTTCAACACTAACACAAGTGCGAAAAGTGGTTTTTCCACGCTAATACAAGTGCAAAAGTGGTTTCCTGCACCAACACAAGTGCGAAAAGTGGTTTTTCAACACTAACACAAGTGCGAAAAGTGGTTTTTCAACACTAACACAAGTGCGAAAAGTGGTTTTTCCACACTAATACAAGTGCAAAAGTGGTTTCCTGCACCAACACAAGTGCGAAAAGTGGTTTTTCCACACGAATACAAGTGCAAAAGAGGTTTCCTGCACCAACACAAGTGCGAAAAGTGGTTTTTCAACACTAACACAAGTGCGAAAACTGGTTTTTCAACACTAACACAAGTGCGAAAAGTGGATTTTCAACACTATCACAAGTGCAAAAAGTGTTTTTTCCACACTAATACAAGTGCAAAAGTGGTTTCCTGCACCAACACAAGTGCGAAAAGTGGTTTTTCAACACTAACACAAGTGCGAAAAGTGGTTTTTCAACACTATCACAAGTGCAAAAAGTGTTTTTTCCACACTAATACAAGTGCAAATGTGGTTTCCTGCACCAACACAAGTGCGATAAGTGGTTTTTCAACACCAACACAAGTGTGAAAAGTGGTTTTTCAACACTAACACAAGTGCGAAAAGTGGTTTTTCCACACTAATACAAGTGCAAAAGTGGTTTCCTGCACCAACACAAGTGCGAAAAGTGGTTTTTCAACACTAACACAAGTGCGAAAAGTGTTTTTTCCACACTAATACAAGTGCAAAAGTGGTTTCCTGCACCAACACAAGTGCGAAAAGTGGTTTTTCCACACGAATACAAGTGCAAAAGTGGTTTCCTGCACCAACACAAGTGCGAAAAGTGGTTTTTCAACACTAACACAAGTGCGAAAAGTGGTTTTTCAACGCTATCACAAGTGCAAAAAGTGTTTTTTCCACACTAATACAAGTGCAAAAGTGGTTTCCTGCACCAACACAAGTGCGAAAAGTGGTTTTTCAACACTAACACAAGTGCGAAAACTGGTTTTTCAACACTAACACAAGTGCGAAAAGTGGTTTTTCAACACTATCACAAGTGCAAAAAGTGTTTTTTCCACACTAATACAAGTGCAAAAGTGGTTTCCTGCACCAACACAAGTGCGAAAAGTGGTTTTTCAACACTAACACAAGTGCAAAAAGTGGTTTTTCAACACTAACACAAGTGCGAAAAGTGGTTTTTCAACACTAACACAAGTGTGAAAAGTGGTTTTTCAACACTAACACAAGTGCGAAAAGTGTTTTTTCCACACTAATACAAGTGCAAAAGTGGTTTCCTGCACCAACACAAGTGCGAAAAGTGTTTTTTCAACACTAACACAAGTGCGAAAACTAGTTTTTCAACACTAACACAAGTACGAAAAGTGGTTTTTCAACACTATCACAAGTGCAAAAAGTGTTTTTTCCACACTAATACAAGTGCAAAAGTGGTTTCCTGCACCAACACAAGTGCGAAAAGTGGTTTTTCAACACTAACACAAGTGCGAAAAGTGTTTTTTCCACACTAACACAAGTGCGAAAAGTGGTTTTTCAACACTAACACAAGTGTGAAAAGTGGTTTTTCAACACTATCACAAGTGCAAAAAGTGTTTTTTCCACACTAATACACGTGCAAATGTGGTTTCCTGCACCAACACAAGTGCGAAAAGTGGTTTTTCAACACTAACACAAGTGCGAAAAGTGGTTTTTCAACACTAACACAAGTGCGAAAAGTGGTTTTTCAACACTAACACAAGTGTGAAAAGTGTTTTTTCCACACTAATACAAGTGCAAAAGTGGTTTCCTGCACCAACACAAGTGCGAAAAGTGGTTTTTCAACACTAACACAAGTGCGAAAAGTGGTTTTTCAATACTAACACAAGTGCGAAAAGTGTTTTTTCCACACTAATACAAGTGCAAAAGTGTTTTCCTGCACCAACACAAGTGCGAAAAGTGGTTTTTCAACACTAACACAAGTGCGAAAAGTGGTTTTTCAACACTAACACAAGTGCGAAAAGTTGTTTTTCAACACTAACACAAGTGCGAAAAGTGGTTTTCCACACTAATACAAGTGCAAAAGTGGTTTCCTGCACCAACACAAGTGCGAAAAATGGTTTTTCAACACTAACACAAGTGCGAAAAGTGGTTTTTCAACACTAACACAAGTGCGAACAGTGGTTTTTCAACACCAACACAAGTGCAAAAAGTGGTTTTTCCACAATAATACAAGTGCAAAAGTGGTTTCCTGCACCAACACAAGTGCGAAAAGTGGTTTTTCAACACTAACACAAGTGCGAAAAGTGGTTTTACCACACTAATACAAGTGCAAAAGTGGTTTCCTGCACCAACACAAGTGCGAAAAGTGGTTTTTCAACACTAACACAAGTGCGAAAAGTGGTTTTTCAACACTAACACAAGTGCGAAAAGTGGTTTTTCAACACTAACACAAGTGCGAAAAGTTGTTTTTCAACACTAACACAAGTGCGAAAAGTGGTTTTCCACACTAATACAAGTGCAAAAGTGGTTTCCTGCACCAACACAAGTGCAAAAAATGGTTTTTCAACACTAACACAAGTGCGAAAAGTGGTTTTTCAACACTAACACAAGTGCGAACAGTGGTTTTTCAACACCAACACAAGTGCAAAAAGTGGTTTTTCCACAATAATACAAGTGCAAAAGTGGTTTCCTGCACCAACACAAGTGCGAAAAGTGGTTTTTCAACACTAACACAAGTGCGAAAAGTGGTTTTACCACACTAATACAAGTGCAAAAGTGGTTTCCTGCACCAACACAAGTGCGAAAAGTGGTTTTTCAACACTAACACAAGTGCGAAAAGTTGTTTTTCAACACTAACACAAGTGCGAAAAGTGGTTTTTCAACACTAACACAAGTGCGAAAAGTGGTTTTTCAACACTAACACAAGTGCAAAAAGTGGTTTTTTCCACACTAATACAAGTGCAAAAGTGGTTTCCTGCACCAACACAAGTGCGAAAAGTGGTTTTTCAACACTAACACAAGTGCGAAAAGTGGTTTTTCAACACTATCACAAGTGCAAAAAGTGGTTTTTCAACACTAACACAAGTGCGAAAAGTGGTTTTTCAACACTAACACAAGTGCGAAAAGTGGTTTTTCAACACTAACACAAGTGCAAAAAGTGTTTTTTCCACACTAATGCAAGGGCAAAAGTGGTTTCCTGCACCAACACAAGTGCGAAAAGTGGTTTTTCAACACTAACACAAGTGCGAAAAGTGTTTTTTCCACACTAATACAAGTGCAAAAGTGGTTTCCTGCACCAACACAAGTGCGAAAACTGGTTTTTCAACACTAACACAAGTGCGAAAAGTGGTTTTTCAACACTATCACAAGTGCAAAAAGTGTTTTTTCCACACTAATACAAGGGCAAAAGTGGTTTCCTGCACCAACACAAGTGCGAAAAGTGGTTTTTCAACACTAACACAAGTGCGAAAAGTGTTTTTTCCACACTAATACAAGTGCAAAAGTGGTTTCCTGCACCAACACAAGTGCGAAAACTGGTTTTTCAACACTAACACAAGTGCGAAAAGTGGTTTTTCAACACTATCGCAAGTGCAAAAAGTGTTTTTTCCACACTAATACAAGTGCAAAAGTGGTTTCCTGCACCAACACAAGTGCGAAAAGTGGTTTTTCAACACTAACACAAGTGCGAAAAGTGGTTTTTCAACACTATCACAAGTGCAAAAAGTGTTTTTTCCACACTAATACAAGTGCAAATATGGTTTCCTGCACCAACACAAGTGCGAAAAGTGGTTTTTCAACACTAACATAAGTGCGAAAAGTGGTTTTTCAACACTAACACAAGTGCGAAAAGTGGTTTTTCAACACTAACACAAGTGCGAAAAGTGGTTTTTCCACACTAATACAAGTGCAAAAGTGGTTTCCTGCACCAACACAAGTGCGAAAAGTGGTTTTTCAACACTAACACAAGTGCGAAAAGTGGTTTTTCAACACTAACACAAGTGCGAAAAGTGGTTTTTCAACACTAACACAAGTGCGAAAAGTGGTTTTTCCACACTAATACAAGTGCAAAAGTGGTTTCCTGCACCAACACAAGTGCGAAAAGTGGTTTTTCAACACTAACACAAGTGCGAAAAGTGGTTTTTCAACACTATCACAACTGCAAAAAGTGGTTTTTCAACACTAACACAAGTGCGAAAAGTGGTTTTTCAACACTAACACAAGTGCGAACAGTGGTTTTTCAACACTAACACAAGTGCAAAAAGTGGTTTTTCAACACTATCACAAGTGCAAAAAGTGTTTTTTCCACACTAATACAAGGGCAAAAGTGGTTTCCTGCAACCAACACAAGTGCGAAAAGTGGTTTTTCAACACTAACACAAGTGCGAAAAGTGTTTTTTCCACACTAATACAAGTGCAAAAGTGGTTTCCTGCACCAACATAAGTGCGAAAAGTGGTTTTTCAACACTAACACAAGTGTGAAAAGTGGTTTTTCAACACTAACACAAGTGCGAAAAGTGGTTTTTCCACGCTAATACAAGTGCAAAAGTGGTTTCCTGCACCAACACAAGTGCGAAAAGTGGTTTTTCAACACTAACACAAGTGCGAAAAGTGGTTTTTCAACACTAACACAAGTGCGAAAAGTGGTTTTTCCACACTAATACAAGTGCAAAAGTGGTTTCCTGCACCAACACAAGTGCGAAAAGTGGTTTTTCCACACGAATACAAGTGCAAAAGAGGTTTCCTGCACCAACACAAGTGCGAAAAGTGGTTTTTCAACACTAACACAAGTGCGAAAACTGGTTTTTCAACACTAACACAAGTGCGAAAAGTGGATTTTCAACACTATCACAAGTGCAAAAAGTGTTTTTTCCACACTAATACAAGTGCAAAAGTGGTTTCCTGCACCAACACAAGTGCGAAAAGTGGTTTTTCAACACTAACACAAGTGCGAAAAGTGGTTTTTCAACACTATCACAAGTGCAAAAAGTGTTTTTTCCACACTAATACAAGTGCAAAAGTGGTTTCCTGCACCAACACAAGTGCGAAAACTGGTTTTTCAACACTAACACAAGTGCGAAAAGTGGTTTTTCAACACTATCACAAGTGCAAAAAGTGTTTTTTCCACACTAATACAAGGGCAAAAGTGGTTTCCTGCACCAACACAAGTGCGAAAAGTGGTTTTTCAACACTAACACAAGTGCGAAAAGTGTTTTTTCCACACTAATACAAGTGCAAAAGTGGTTTCCTGCACCAACACAAGTGCGAAAACTGGTTTTTCAACACTAACACAAGTGCGAAAAGTGGTTTTTCAACACTATCGCAAGTGCAAAAAGTGTTTTTTCCACACTAATACAAGTGCAAAAGTGGTTTCCTGCACCAACACAAGTGCGAAAAGTGGTTTTTCAACACTAACACAAGTGCGAAAAGTGGTTTTTCAACACTATCACAAGTGCAAAAAGTGTTTTTTCCACACTAATACAAGTGCAAATATGGTTTCCTGCACCAACACAAGTGCGAAAAGTGGTTTTTCAACACTAACATAAGTGCGAAAAGTGGTTTTTCAACACTAACACAAGTGCGAAAAGTGGTTTTTCAACACTAACACAAGTGCGAAAAGTGGTTTTTCCACACTAATACAAGTGCAAAAGTGGTTTCCTGCACCAACACAAGTGCGAAAAGTGGTTTTTCAACACTAACACAAGTGCGAAAAGTGGTTTTTCAACACTAACACAAGTGCGAAAAGTGGTTTTTCAACACTAACACAAGTGCGAAAAGTGGTTTTTCCACACTAATACAAGTGCAAAAGTGGTTTCCTGCACCAACACAAGTGCGAAAAGTGGTTTTTCAACACTAACACAAGTGCGAAAAGTGGTTTTTCAACACTATCACAACTGCAAAAAGTGGTTTTTCAACACTAACACAAGTGCGAAAAGTGGTTTTTCAACACTAACACAAGTGCGAACAGTGGTTTTTCAACACTAACACAAGTGCAAAAAGTGGTTTTTCAACACTATCACAAGTGCAAAAAGTGTTTTTTCCACACTAATACAAGGGCAAAAGTGGTTTCCTGCAACCAACACAAGTGCGAAAAGTGGTTTTTCAACACTAACACAAGTGCGAAAAGTGTTTTTTCCACACTAATACAAGTGCAAAAGTGGTTTCCTGCACCAACATAAGTGCGAAAAGTGGTTTTTCAACACTAACACAAGTGTGAAAAGTGGTTTTTCAACACTAACACAAGTGCGAAAAGTGGTTTTTCCACGCTAATACAAGTGCAAAAGTGGTTTCCTGCACCAACACAAGTGCGAAAAGTGGTTTTTCAACACTAACACAAGTGCGAAAAGTGGTTTTTCAACACTAACACAAGTGCGAAAAGTGGTTTTTCCACACTAATACAAGTGCAAAAGTGGTTTCCTGCACCAACACAAGTGCGAAAAGTGGTTTTTCCACACGAATACAAGTGCAAAAGAGGTTTCCTGCACCAACACAAGTGCGAAAAGTGGTTTTTCAACACTAACACAAGTGCGAAAACTGGTTTTTCAACACTAACACAAGTGCGAAAAGTGGATTTTCAACACTATCACAAGTGCAAAAAGTGTTTTTTCCACACTAATACAAGTGCAAAAGTGGTTTCCTGCACCAACACAAGTGCGAAAAGTGGTTTTTCAACACTAACACAAGTGCGAAAAGTGGTTTTTCAACACTATCACAAGTGCAAAAAGTGTTTTTTCCACACTAATACAAGTGCAAATGTGGTTTCCTGCACCAACACAAGTGCGATAAGTGGTTTTTCAACACCAACACAAGTGTGAAAAGTGGTTTTTCAACACTAACACAAGTGCGAAAAGTGGTTTTTCCACACTAATACAAGTGCAAAAGTGGTTTCCTGCACCAACACAAGTGCGAAAAGTGGTTTTTCAACACTAACACAAGTGCGAAAAGTGTTTTTTCCACACTAATACAAGTGCAAAAGTGGTTTCCTGCACCAACACAAGTGCGAAAAGTGGTTTTTCCACACGAATACAAGTGCAAAAGTGGTTTCCTGCACCAACACAAGTGCGAAAAGTGGTTTTTCAACACTAACACAAGTGCGAAAAGTGGTTTTTCAACGCAATCACAAGTGCAAAAAGTGTTTTTTCCACACTAATACAAGTGCAAAAGTGGTTTCCTGCACCAACACAAGTGCGAAAAGTGGTTTTTCAACACTAACACAAGTGCGAAAACTGGTTTTTCAACACTAACACAAGTGCGAAAAGTGGTTTTTCAACACTATCACAAGTGCAAAAAGTGTTTTTTCCACACTAATACAAGTGCAAAAGTGGTTTCCTGCACCAACACAAGTGCGAAAAGTGGTTTTTCAACACTAACACAAGTGCAAAAAGTGGTTTTTCAACACTAACACAAGTGCGAAAAGTGGTTTTTCAACACTAACACAAGTGTGAAAAGTGGTTTTTCAACACTAACACAAGTGCGAAAAGTGTTTTTTCCACACTAATACAAGTGCAAAAGTGGTTTCCTGCACCAACACAAGTGCGAAAAGTGTTTTTTCAACACTAACACAAGTGCGAAAACTAGTTTTTCAACACTAACACAAGTACGAAAAGTGGTTTTTCAACACTATCACAAGTGCAAAAAGTGTTTTTTCCACACTAATACAAGTGCAAAAGTGGTTTCCTGCACCAACACAAGTGCGAAAAGTGGTTTTTCAACACTAACACAAGTGCGAAAAGTGTTTTTTCCACACTAACACAAGTGCGAAAAGTGGTTTTTCAACACTAACACAAGTGTGAAAAGTGGTTTTTCAACACTATCACAAGTGCAAAAAGTGTTTTTTCCACACTAATACACGTGCAAATGTGGTTTCCTGCACCAACACAAGTGCGAAAAGTGGTTTTTCAACACTAACACAAGTGCGAAAAGTGGTTTTTCAACACTAACACAAGTGCGAAAAGTGGTTTTTCAACACTAACACAAGTGTGAAAAGTGTTTTTTCCACACTAATACAAGTGCAAAAGTGGTTTCCTGCACCAACACAAGTGCGAAAAGTGGTTTTTCAACACTAACACAAGTGCGAAAAGTGGTTTTTCAATACTAACACAAGTGCGAAAAGTGTTTTTTCCACACTAATACAAGTGCAAAAGTGGTTTCCTGCACCAACACAAGTGCGAAAAGTGGTTTTTCAACACTAACACAAGTGCGAAAAGTGGTTTTTCAACACTAACACAAGTGCGAAAAGTTGTTTTTCAACACTAACACAAGTGCGAAAAGTGGTTTTCCACACTAATACAAGTGCAAAAGTGGTTTCCTGCACCAACACAAGTGCGAAAAATGGTTTTTCAACACTAACACAAGTGCGAAAAGTGGTTTTTCAACACTAACACAAGTGCGAACAGTGGTTTTTCAACACCAACACAAGTGCAAAAAGTGGTTTTTCCACAATAATACAAGTGCAAAAGTGGTTTCCTGCACCAACACAAGTGCGAAAAGTGGTTTTTCAACACTAACACAAGTGCGAAAAGTGGTTTTACCACACTAATACAAGTGCAAAAGTGGTTTCCTGCACCAACACAAGTGCGAAAAGTGGTTTTTCAACACTAACACAAGTGCGAAAAGTGGTTTTTCAACACTAACACAAGTGCGAAAAGTGGTTTTTCAACACTAACACAAGTGCGAAAAGTTGTTTTTCAACACTAACACAAGTGCGAAAAGTGGTTTTCCACACTAATACAAGTGCAAAAGTGGTTTCCTGCACCAACACAAGTGCGAAAAATGGTTTTTCAACACTAACACAAGTGCGAAAAGTGGTTTTTCAACACTAACACAAGTGCGAACAGTGGTTTTTCAACACCAACACAAGTGCAAAAAGTGGTTTTTCCACAATAATACAAGTGCAAAAGTGGTTTCCTGCACCAACACAAGTGCGAAAAGTGGTTTTTCAACACTAACACAAGTGCGAAAAGTGGTTTTACCACACTAATACAAGTGCAAAAGTGGTTTCCTGCACCAACACAAGTGCGAAAAGTGGTTTTTCAACACTAACACAAGTGCGAAAAGTTGTTTTTCAACACTAACACAAGTGCGAAAAGTGGTTTTTCAACACTAACACAAGTGCGAAAAGTGGTTCTTTCCACACTAATACAAGTGCAAAAGTGGTTTCCTGCACCAACACAAGTGCGAAAAGTGGTTTTTCAACACTAACACAAGTGCGAAAAGTGGTTTTTCAACACTATCACAAGTGCAAAAAGTGGTTTTTCAACACTAACACAAGTGCGAAAAGTGGTTTTTCAACACTAACACAAGTGCGAAAAGTGGTTTTTCAACACTAACACAAGTGCAAAAAGTGTTTTTTCCACACTAATGCAAGGGCAAAAGTGGTTTCCTGCACCAACACAAGTGCGAAAAGTGGTTTTTCAACACTAACACAAGTGCGAAAAGTGTTTTTTCCACACTAATGCAAGTGCAAAAGTGGTTTCCTGCACCAACACAAGTGCGAAAACTGGTTTTTCAACACTAACACAAGTGCGAAAAGTGGTTTTTCAACACTATCACAAGTGCAAATAGTGTTTTTTCCACACTAATACAAGGGCAAAAGTGGTTTCCTGCACCAACACAAGTGCGAAAAGTGGTTTTTCAACACTAACACAAGTGCGAAAAGTGTTTTTTCCACACTAATACAAGTGCAAAAGTGGTTTCCTGCACCAACACAAGTGCGAAAACTGGTTTTTCAACACTAACACAAGTGCGAAAAGTGGTTTTTCAACACTATCGCAAGTGCAAAAAGTGTTTTTTCCACACTAATACAAGTGCAAAAGTGGTTTCCTGCACCAACACAAGTGCGAAAAGTGGTTTTTCAACACTAACACAAGTGCGAAAAGTGGTTTTTCAACACTATCACAAGTGCAAAAAGTGTTTTTTCCAC
Source organism: Myxine glutinosa (assembly GCF_964187855.1). Classification (NCBI taxonomy): domain Eukaryota; kingdom Metazoa; phylum Chordata; class Myxini; order Myxiniformes; family Myxinidae; genus Myxine; species Myxine glutinosa. Next base: position 96,452 of record NW_027617048.1, on the reverse strand, counting down.
ACTAATACAAGTGCAAATATGGTTTCCTGCACCAACACAAGTGCGAAAAGTGGTTTTTCAACACTAACATAAGTGCGAAAAGTGGTTTTTCAACACTAACACAAGTGCGAAAAGTGGTTTTTCAACACTAACACAAGTGCGAAAAGTGGTTTTTCCACACTAATACAAGTGCAAAAGTGGTTTCCTGCACCAACACAAGTGCGAAAAGTGGTTTTTCAACACTAACACAAGTGCTAAAAGTGGTTTTTCAACACTAACACAAGTGCGAAAAGTGGTTTTTCAACACTAACACAAGTGCGAAAAGTGGTTTTTCCACACTAATACAAGTGCAAAAGTGGTTTCCTGCACCAACACAAGTGCGAAAAGTGGTTTTTCAACACTAACACAAGTGCGAAAAGTGGTTTTTCAACACTATCACAACTGCAAAAAGTGGTTTTTCAACACTAACACAAGTGCGAAAAGTGGTTTTTCAACACTAACACAAGTGCGAACAGTGGTTTTTCAACACTAACACAAGTGCAAAAAGTGGTTTTTCAACACTATCACAAGTGCAAAAAGTGTTTTTTCCACACTAATACAAGGGCAAAAGTGGTTTCCTGCACCAACACAAGTGCGAAAAGTGGTTTTTCAACACTAACACAAGTGCGAAAAGTGTTTTTTCCACACTAATACAAGTGCAAAAGTGGTTTCCTGCACCAACATAAGTGCAAAAAGTGGTTTTTCAACACTAACACAAGTGCGAAAAGTGGTTTTTCCACGCTAATACAAGTGCAAAAGTGGTTTCCTGCACCAACACAAGTGCGAAAAGTGGTTTTTCAACACTAACACAAGTGCGAAAAGTGGTTTTTCCACGCTAATACAAGTGCAAAAGTGGTTTCCTGCACCAACACAAGTGCGAAAAGTGGTTTTTCAACACTAACACAAGTGCGAAAAGTGGTTTTTCAACACTAACACAAGTGCGAAAAGTGGTTTTTCCACGCTAATACAAGTGCAAAAGTGGTTTCCTGCACCAACACAAGTGCGAAAAGTGGTTTTTCAACACTAACACAAGTGCGAAAAGTGGTTTTTCAACACTAACACAAGTGCAAAAACTGGTTTTTCAACACTAACACAAGTGCGAAAAGTGGATTTTCAACACTATCACAAGTGCAAAAAGTGTTTTTTCCACAGTTATACAAGTGCAAAAGTGGTTTCCTGCACCAACACAAGTGCGAAAAGTGGTTTTTCAACACTAACACAAGTGCGAAAAGTGGTTTTTCAACACTATCACAAGTGCAAAAAGTGTTTTTTCCACACTAATACAAGTGCAAATGTGGTTTCCTGCACCAACACAAGTGCGATAAGTGGTTTTTCAACACCAACACAAGTGTGAAAAGTGGTTTTTCAACACTAACACAAGTGCGAAAAGTGGTTTTTCCACACTAATACAAGTGCAAAAGTGGTTTCCTGCACCAACACAAGTGCGAAAAGTGGTTTTTCAACACTAACACAAGTGCGAAAAGTGTTTTTTCCACACTAATACAAGTGCAAAAGTGGTTTCCTGCACCAACACAAGTGCGAAAAGTGGTTTTTCCACACGAATACAAGTGCAAAAGTGGTTTCCTGCACCAACACAAGTGCGAAAAGTGGTTTTTCAACACTAACACAAGTGCGAAAAGTGGTTTTTCAACGCTATCACAAGTGCAAAAAGTGTTTTTTCCACACTAATACAAGTGCAAAAGTGGTTTCCTGCACCAACACAAGTGCGAAAAGTGGTTTTTCAACACTAACACAAGTGCGAAAACTGGTTTTTCAACACTAACACAAGTGCGAAAAGTGGTTTTTCAACACTATCACAAATGCAAAAAGTGGTTTTTCCACACTAATACAAGTGCAAAAGTGGTTTCCTGCACCAACACAAGTGCGAAAAGTGGTTTTTCAACACTAACACAAGTGCAAAAAGTGGTTTTTCAACACTAACACAAGTGCGAAAAGTGGTTTTTCAACACTAACACAAGTGTGAAAAGTGGTTTTTCAACACTAACACAAGTGCGAAAAGTGTTTTTTCCACACTAATACAAGTGCAAAAGTGGTTTCCTGCACCAACACAAGTGCGAAAAGTGTTTTTTCAACACTAACACAAGTGCGAAAACTGGTTTTTCAACACTAACACAAGTACGAAAAGTGGTTTTTCAACACTATCACAAGTGCAAAAAGTGTTTTTTCCACACTAATACAAGTGCAAAAGTGGTTTCCTGCACCAACACAAGTGCGAAAAGTGGTTTTTCAACACTAACACAAGTGCGAAAAGTGTTTTTTCCACACTAACACAAGTGCGAAAAGTGGTTTTTCAACACTAACACAGGTGTGAAAAGTGGTTTTTCAACACTATCACAAGTGCAAAAAGTGTTTTTTCCACACTAATACACGTGCAAATGTGGTTTCCTGCACCAACACAAGTGCGAAAAGTGGTTTTTCAACACTAACACAAGTGTGAAAAGTGTTTTTTCCACACTAATACAAGTGCAAAAGTGGTTTCCTGCACCAACACAAGTGCGAAAAGTGGTTTTTCAACACTAACACAAGTGCGAAAAGTGGATTTTCAATACTAACACAAGTGCGAAAAGTGGTTTTTCAACACTAACACAAGTGCGAAAAGTGGTTTTTCCACACTAATACAAGTGCAAAAGTGGTTTCCTGCACCAACACTAGTGCGAAAAGTGGTTTTTCAACATTAATACAAGTGCGAAAAGTGGTTTTTCAACACTATCACAAGTGCGAAAAGTGGATTTTCCACACTAATACAAGTGCAAAAGTGGTTTTTCAACACTAACACAAGTGCGAACAGTGGTTTTTCAACACTAACACAAGTGCAAAAAGTGGTTTTTCAACACTATCACAAGTGCAAAAAGTGTTTTTTCCACACTAATACAAGGGCAAAAGTGGTTTCCTGCACCAACACAAGTGCGAAAAGTGGTTTTTCAACACTAACACAAGTGTGAAAAGTGGTTTTTCAACACTAACACAAGTGCGAAAAGTGGTTTTTCCACGCTAATACAAGTGCAAAAGTGGTTTCCTGCACCAACACAAGTGCGAAAAGTGGTTTTTCAACACTAACACAAGTGCGAAAAGTGGTTTTTCAACACTAACACAAGTGCGAAAAGTGGTTTTTCCACACTAATACAAGTGCAAAAGTGGTTTCCTGCACCAACACAAGTGCGAAAAGTGGTTTTTCAACACTAACACAAGTGCGAAAAGTGTTTTTTCCACACTAATACAAGTGCAAAAGTGGTTTCCTGCACCAACACAAGTGCGATAAGTGGTTTTTCAACACCAACACAAGTGTGAAAAGTGGTTTTTCAACACTAACACAAGTGCGAAAAGTGGTTTTTCCACACTAATACAAGTGCAAAAGTGGTTTCCTGCACCAACACAAGTGCGAAAAGTGGTTTTTCAACACTAACACAAGTGCGAAAAGTGTTTTTTCCACACTAATACAAGTGCAAAAGTGGTTTCCTGCACCAACACAAGTGCGAAAAGTGGTTTTTCCACACGAATACAAGTGCAAAAGTGGTTTCCTGCACCAACACAAGTGCGAAAAGTGGTTTTTCAACACTAACACAAGTGCGAAAAGTGGTTTTTCAATGCTATCACAAGTGCAAAAAGTGTTTTTTCCACACTAATACAAGTGCAAAAGTGGTTTCCTGCACCAACACAAGTGCGAAAAGTGGTTTTTCAACACTAACACAAGTGCAAAAAGTGGTTTTTCAACACTAACACAAGTGTGAAAAGTGGTTTTTCAACACTAACACAAGTGTGAAAAGTGGTTTTTCAACACTAACACAAGTGCGAAAAGTGTTTTTTCCACACTAATACAAGTGCAAAAGTGGTTTCCTGCACCTACACAAGTGCGAAAAGTGTTTTTTCAACACTAACACAAGTGCGAAAACTGGTTTTTCAACACTAACACAAGTACGAAAAGTGGTTTTTCAACACTATCACAAGTGCAAAAAATGTTTTTTCCACACTAATACAAGTGCAAAAGTGGTTTCCTGCACCAACACAAGTGCGAAAAGTGGTTTTTCAACACTAACACAAGTGCGAAAAGTGTTTTTTCCACACTAACACAAGTGCGAAAAGTGGTTTTTCAACACTAACACAAGTGTGAAAAGTGGTTTTTCAACACTATCACAAGTGCAAAAAGTGTTTTTTCCACACTAATACACGTGCAAATGTGGTTTCCTGCACCAACACAAGTGCGAAAAGTGGTTTTTCAACACTAACACAAGTGCAAAAAGTGGTTTTTCAACACTAACACAAGTGCGAAAAGTGGTTTTTCAACACTAACACAAGTGTGAAAAGTGGTTTTTCAACACTATCACAAGTGCAAAAAGTGTTTTTTCCACACTAATACACGTGCAAATGTGGTTTCCTGCACCAACACAAGTGCGAAAAGTGGTTTTTCAACACTAACACAAGTGCGAAAAGTGGTTTTTCAACACTAACACAAGTGCGAAAAGTGGTTTTTCAACACTAACACAAGTGTGAAAAGTGTTTTTTCCACACTAATACAAGTGCAAAAGTGGTTTCCTGCACCAACACAAGTGCGAAAAGTGGTTTTTCAACACTAACACAAGTGCGAAAAGTGGTTTTTCAATACTAACACAAGTGCGAAAAGTGTTTTTTCCACACTAATACAAGTGCAAAAGTGGTTTCCTGCACCAACACAAGTGCGAAAAGTGGTTTTTCAACACTAACACAAGTGCGAAAAGTGGTTTTTCAACACTAACACAAGTGCGAAAAGTTGTTTTTCAACACTAACACAAGTGCGAAAAGTGGTTTTCCACACTAATACAAGTGCAAAAGTGGTTTCCTGCACCAACACAAGTGCGAAAAATGGTTTTTCAACACTAACACAAGTGCGAAAAGTGGTTTTTCCACACTAATACAAGTGCAAAAGTGGTTTCCTGCACCAACACAAGTGCGAAAAGTGGTTTTTCAACACTAACACAAGTGCGAAAAGTGTTTTTTCCACACTAACACAAGTGCGAAAAGTGGTTTTTCAACACTAACACAAGTGTGAAAAGTGGTTTTTCAACACTATCACAAGTGCAAAAAGTGTTTTTTCCACACTAATACACGTGCAAATGTGGTTTCCTGCACCAACACAAGTGCGAAAAGTGGTTTTTCAACACTAACACAAGTGCGAAAAGTGGTTTTTCAACACTAACACAAGTGCGAAAAGTGGTTTTTCAACACTAACACAAGTGTGAAAAGTGTTTTTTCCACACTAATACAAGTGCAAAAGTGGTTTCCTGCACCAACACAAGTGCGAAAAGTGGTTTTTCAACACTAACACAAGTGCGAAAAGTGGTTTTTCAATACTAACACAAGTGCGAAAAGTGTTTTTTCCACACTAATACAAGTGCAAAAGTGGTTTCCTGCACCAACACAAGTGCGAAAAGTGGTTTTTCAACACTAACACAAGTGCGAAAAGTGGTTTTTCAACACTAACACAAGTGCGAAAAGTTGTTTTTCAACACTAACACAAGTGCGAAAAGTGGTTTTCCACACTAATACAAGTGCAAAAGTGGTTTCCTGCACCAACACAAGTGCGAAAAATGGTTTTTCAACACTAACACAAGTGCGAAAAGTGGTTTTTCAACACTAACACAAGTGCGAACAGTGGTTTTTCAACACCAACACAAGTGCAAAAAGTGGTTTTTCCACAATAATACAAGTGCAAAAGTGGTTTCCTGCACCAACACAAGTGCGAAAAGTGGTTTTTCAACACTAACACAAGTGCGAAAAGTGGTTTTACCACACTAATACAAGTGCAAAAGTGGTTTCCTGCACCAACACAAGTGCGAAAAGTGGTTTTTCAACACTAACACAAGTGCGAAAAGTGGTTTTTCAACACTAACACAAGTGCGAAAAGTGGTTTTTCAACACTAACACAAGTGCGAAAAGTTGTTTTTCAACACTAACACAAGTGCGAAAAGTGGTTTTCCACACTAATACAAGTGCAAAAGTGGTTTCCTGCACCAACACAAGTGCGAAAAGTGGTTTTTCAACACTAACACAAGTGCGAAAAGTGTTTTTTCCACACTAACACAAGTGCGAAAAGTGGTTTTTCAACACTAACACAAGTGTGAAAAGTGGTTTTTCAACACTATCACAAGTGCAAAAAGTGTTTTTTCCACACTAATACACGTGCAAATGTGGTTTCCTGCACCAACACAAGTGCGAAAAGTGGTTTTTCAACACTAACACAAGTGCAAAAAGTGTTTTTTCCACACTAACACAAGTGCGAAAAGTGGTTTTTCAACACTAACACAAGTGTGAAAAGTGGTTTTTCAACACTATCACAAGTGCAAAAAGTGTTTTTTCCACACTAATACACGTGCAAATGTGGTTTCCTGCACCAACACAAGTGCGAAAAGTGGTTTTTCAACACTAACACAAGTGCGAAAAGTGGTTTTTCAACACTAACACAAGTGCGAAAAGTGGTTTTTCAACACTAACACAAGTGTGAAAAGTGTTTTTTCCACACTAATACAAGTGCAAAAGTGGTTTCCTGCACCAACACAAGTGCGAAAAGTGGTTTTTCAACACTAACACAAGTGCGAAAAGTGGTTTTTCAATACTAACACAAGTGCGAAAAGTGTTTTTTCCACACTAATACAAGTGCAAAAGTGGTTTCCTGCACCAACACAAGTGCGAAAAGTGGTTTTTCAACACTAACACAAGTGCGAAAAGTGGTTTTTCAACACTAACACAAGTGCGAAAAGTTGTTTTTCAACACTAACACAAGTGCGAAAAGTGGTTTTCCACACTAATACAAGTGCAAAAGTGGTTTCCTGCACCAACACAAGTGCGAAAAATGGTTTTTCAACACTAACACAAGTGCGAAAAGTGGTTTTTCAACACTAACACAAGTGCGAACAGTGGTTTTTCAACACCAACACAAGTGCAAAAAGTGGTTTTTCCACAATAATACAAGTGCAAAAGTGGTTTCCTGCACCAACACAAGTGCGAAAAGTGGTTTTTCAACACTAACACAAGTGCGAAAAGTGGTTTTACCACACTAATACAAGTGCAAAAGTGGTTTCCTGCACCAACACAAGTGCAAAAAGTGGTTTTTCAACACTAACACAAGTGCGAAAAGTGGTTTTTCAACACTAACACAAGTGCGAAAAGTGGTTTTTCAACACTAACACAAGTGCGAAAAGTTGTTTTTCAACACTAACACAAGTGCGAAAAGTGGTTTTCCACACTAATACAAGTGCAAAAGTGGTTTCCTGCACCAACACAAGTGCGAAAAATGGTTTTTCAACACTAACACAAGTGCGAAAAGTGGTTTTTCAACACTAACACAAGTGCGAACAGTGGTTTTTCAACACCAACACAAGTGCAAAAAGTGGTTTTTCCACAATAATACAAGTGCAAAAGTGGTTTCCTGCACCAACACAAGTGCGAAAAGTGGTTTTTCAACACTAACACAAGTGCGAAAAGTGGTTTTACCACACTAATACAAGTGCAAAAGTGGTTTCCTGCACCAACACAAGTGCGAAAAGTGGTTTTTCAACACTAACACAAGTGCGAAAAGTTGTTTTTCAACACTAACACAAGTGCGAAAAGTGGTTTTTCAACACTAACACAAGTGCGAAAAGTGGTTTTTTCCACACTAATACAAGTGCAAAAGTGGTTTCCTGCACCAACACAAGTGCGAAAAGTGGTTTTTCAACACTAACACAAGTGCGAAAAGTGGTTTTTCAACACTATCACAAGTGCAAAAAGTGGTTTTTCAACACTAACACAAGTGCGAAAAGTGGTTTTTCAACACTAACACAAGTGCGAAAAGTGGTTTTTCAACACTAACACAAGTGCAAAAAGTGTTTTTTCCACACTAATGCAAGGGCAAAAGTGGTTTCCTGCACCAACACAAGTGCGAAAAGTGGTTTTTCAACACTAACACAAGTGCGAAAAGTGTTTTTTCCACACTAATACAAGTGCAAAAGTGGTTTCCTGCACCAACACAAGTGCGAAAACTGGTTTTTCAACACTAACACAAGTGCGAAAAGTGGTTTTTCAACACTATCACAAGTGCAAAAAGTGTTTTTTCCACACTAATACAAGGGCAAAAGTGGTTTCCTGCACCAACACAAGTGCGAAAAGTGGTTTTTCAACACTAACACAAGTGCGAAAAGTGTTTTTTCCACACTAATACAAGTGCAAAAGTGGTTTCCTGCACCAACACAAGTGCGAAAACTGGTTTTTCAACACTAACACAAGTGCGAAAAGTGGTTTTTCAACACTATCGCAAGTGCAAAAAGTGTTTTTTCCACACTAATACAAGTGCAAAAGTGGTTTCCTGCACCAACACAAGTGCGAAAAGTGGTTTTTCAACACTAACACAAGTGCGAAAAGTGGTTTTTCAACACTATCACAAGTGCAAAAAGTGTTTTTTCCACACTAATACAAGTGCAAATATGGTTTCCTGCACCAACACAAGTGCGAAAAGTGGTTTTTCAACACTAACATAAGTGCGAAAAGTGGTTTTTCAACACTAACACAAGTGCGAAAAGTGGTTTTTCAACACTAACACAAGTGCGAAAAGTGGTTTTTCCACACTAATACAAGTGCAAAAGTGGTTTCCTGCACCAACACAAGTGCGAAAAGTGGTTTTTCAACACTAACACAAGTGCGAAAAGTGGTTTTTCAACACTAACACAAGTGCGAAAAGTGGTTTTTCAACACTAACACAAGTGCGAAAAGTGGTTTTTCCACACTAATACAAGTGCAAAAGTGGTTTCCTGCACCAACACAAGTGCGAAAAGTGGTTTTTCAACACTAACACAAGTGCGAAAAGTGGTTTTTCAACACTATCACAACTGCAAAAAGTGGTTTTTCAACACTAACACAAGTGCGAAAAGTGGTTTTTCAACACTAACACAAGTGCGAACAGTGGTTTTTCAACACTAACACAAGTGCAAAAAGTGGTTTTTCAACACTATCACAAGTGCAAAAAGTGTTTTTTCCACACTAATACAAGGGCAAAAGTGGTTTCCTGCACCAACACAAGTGCGAAAAGTGGTTTTTCAACACTAACACAAGTGCGAAAAGTGGTTTTTCCACGCTAATACAAGTGCAAAAGTGGTTTCCCGCACCAACACAAGTGCGAAAAGTGGTTTTTCAACACTAACACAAGTGCGAAAAGTGGTTTTTCCACGCTAATACAAGTGCAAAAGTGGTTTCCTGCACCAACACAAGTGCGAAAAGTGGTTTTTCAACACTAACACAAGTGCGAAAAGTGGTTTTTCAACACTAACACAAGTGCGAAAAGTGGTTTTTCCACGCTAATACAAGTGCAAAAGTGGTTTCCTGCACCAACACAAGTGCGAAAAGTGGTTTTTCAACACTAACACAAGTGCGAAAAGTGGTTTTTCAACACTAACACAAGTGCGAAAAGTGGTTTTTCCACACTAATACAAGTGCAAAAGTGGTTTCCTGCACCAACACAAGTGCGAAAAGTGGTTTTTCCACACGAATACAAGTGCAAAAGAGGTTTCCTGCACCAACACAAGTGCGAAAAGTGGTTTTTCAACACTAACACAAGTGCAAAAACTGGTTTTTCAACACTAACACAAGTGCGAAAAGTGGATTTTCAACACTATCACAAGTGCAAAAAGTGTTTTTTCCACAGTTATACAAGTGCAAAAGTGGTTTCCTGCACCAACACAAGTGCGAAAAGTGGTTTTTCAACACTAACACAAGTGCGAAAAGTGGTTTTTCAACACTATCACAAGTGCAAAAAGTGTTTTTTCCACACTAATACAAGTGCAAATGTGGTTTCCTGCACCAACACAAGTGCGATAAGTGGTTTTTCAACACCAACACAAGTGTGAAAAGTGGTTTTTCAACACTAACACAAGTGCGAAAAGTGGTTTTTCCACACTAATACAAGTGCAAAAGTGGTTTCCTGCACCAACACAAGTGCGAAAAGTGGTTTTTCAACACTAACACAAGTGCGAAAAGTGTTTTTTCCACACTAATACAAGTGCAAAAGTGGTTTCCTGCACCAACACAAGTGCGAAAAGTGGTTTTTCCACACGAATACAAGTGCAAAAGTGGTTTCCTGCACCAACACAAGTGCGAAAAGTGGTTTTTCAACACTAACACAAGTGCGAAAACTGGTTTTTCAACACTAACACAAGTGCGAAAAGTGGTTTTTCAACACTATCACAAATGCAAAAAGTGTTTTTTCCACACTAATACAAGTGCAAAAGTGGTTTCCTGCACCAACACAAGTGCGAAAAGTGGTTTTTCAACACTAACACAAGTGCAAAAAGTGGTTTTTCAACACTAACACAAGTGCGAAAAGTGGTTTTTCAACACTAACACAAGTGTGAAAAGTGGTTTTTCAACACTAACACAAGTGCGAAAAGTGTTTTTTCCACACTAATACAAGTGCAAAAGTGGTTTCCTGCACCAACACAAGTGCGAAAAGTGTTTTTTCAACACTAACACAAGTGCGAAAACTGGTTTTTCAACACTAACACAAGTACGAAAAGTGGTTTTTCAACACTATCACAAGTGCAAAAAGTGTTTTTTCCACACTAATACAAGTGCAAAAGTGGTTTCCTGCACCAACACAAGTGCGAAAAGTGGTTTTTCAACACTAACACAAGTGCGAAAAGTGTTTTTTCCACACTAACACAAGTGCGAAAAGTGGTTTTTCAACACTAACACAAGTGTGAAAAGTGGTTTTTCAACACTATCACAAGTGCAAAAAGTGTTTTTTCCACACTAATACACGTGCAAATGTGGTTTCCTGCACCAACACAAGTGCGAAAAGTGGTTTTTCAACACTAACACAAGTGTGAAAAGTGTTTTTTCCACACTAATACAAGTGCAAAAGTGGTTTCCTGCACCAACACAAGTGCGAAAAGTGGTTTTTCAACACTAACACAAGTGCGAAAAGTGGATTTTCAATACTAACACAAGTGCGAAAAGTGGTTTTTCAACACTAACACAAGTGCGAAAAGTGGTTTTTCCACACTAATACAAGTGCAAAAGTGGTTTCCTGCACCAACACTAGTGCGAAAAGTGGTTTTTCAACATTAATACAAGTGCGAAAAGTGGTTTTTCAACACTATCACAAGTGCGAAAAGTGGATTTTCCACACTAATACAAGTGCAAAAGTGGTTTTTCAACACTAACACAAGTGCGAACAGTGGTTTTTCAACACTAACACAAGTGCAAAAAGTGGTTTTTCAACACTATCACAAGTGCAAAAAGTGTTTTTTCCACACTAATACAAGGGCAAAAGTGGTTTCCTGCACCAACACAAGTGCGAAAAGTGGTTTTTCAACACTAACACAAGTGTGAAAAGTGGTTTTTCAACACTAACACAAGTGCGAAAAGTGGTTTTTCCACGCTAATACAAGTGCAAAAGTGGTTTCCTGCACCAACACAAGTGCGAAAAGTGGTTTTTCAACACTAACACAAGTGCGAAAAGTGGTTTTTCAACACTAACACAAGTGCGAAAAGTGGTTTTTCCACACTAATACAAGTGCAAAAGTGGTTTCCTGCACCAACACAAGTGCGAAAAGTGGTTTTTCAACACTAACACAAGTGCGAAAAGTGTTTTTTCCACACTAATACAAGTGCAAAAGTGGTTTCCTGCACCAACACAAGTGCGATAAGTGGTTTTTCAACACCAACACAAGTGTGAAAAGTGGTTTTTCAACACTAACACAAGTGCGAAAAGTGGTTTTTCCACACTAATACAAGTGCAAAAGTGGTTTCCTGCACCAACACAAGTGCGAAAAGTGGTTTTTCAACACTAACACAAGTGCGAAAAGTGTTTTTTTCCACACTAATACAAGTGCAAAAGTGGTTTCCTGCACCAACACAAGTGCGAAAAGTGGTTTTTCCACACGAATACAAGTGCAAAAGTGGTTTCCTGCACCAACACAAGTGCGAAAAGTGGTTTTTCAACACTAACACAAGTGCGAAAAGTGGTTTTTCAATGCTATCACAAGTGCAAAAAGTGTTTTTTCCACACTAATACAAGTGCAAAAGTGGTTTCCTGCACCAACACAAGTGCGAAAAGTGGTTTTTCAACACGAACACAAGTGCAAAAAGTGGTTTTTCAACACTAACACAAGTGCGAAAAGTGGTTTTTCAACACTAACACAAGTGTGAAAAGTGGTTTTTCAACACTAACACAAGTGCGAAAAGTGTTTTTTCCACACTAATACAAGTGCAAAAGTGGTTTCCTGCACCTACACAAGTGCGAAAAGTGTTTTTTCAACACTAACACAAGTGCGAAAACTGGTTTTTCAACACTAACACAAGTACGAAAAGTGGTTTTTCAACACTATCACAAGTGCAAAAAATGTTTTTTCCACACTAATACAAGTGCAAAAGTGGTTTCCTGCACCAACACAAGTGCGAAAAGTGGTTTTTCAACACTAACACAAATGCGAAAAGTGTTTTTTCCACACTAACACAAGTGCGAAAAGTGGTTTTTCAACACTAACACAAGTGTGAAAAGTGGTTTTTCAACACTATCACAAGTGCAAAAAGTGTTTTTTCCACACTAATACACGTGCAAATGTGGTTTCCTGCACCAACACAAGTGCGAAAAGTGGTTTTTCAACACTAACACAAGTGCAAAAAGTGGTTTTTCAACACTAACACAAGTGCGAAAAGTGGTTTTTCAACACTAACACAAGTGTGAAAAGTGTTTTTTCCACACTAATACAAGTGCAAAAGTGGTTTCCTGCACCAACACACGTGCGAAAAGTGGTTTTTCAACACTAACACAAGTGCGAAAAGTGGTTTTTCAATACTAACACAAGTGCGAAAAGTGGTTTTTCAACACTAACACAAGTGCGAAAAGTGGTTTTTCCACACTAATACAAGTGCAAAAGTGGTTTCCTGCACCAACACAAGTGCGAAAAGTGGTTTTTCAACACTAACACAAGTGCGAAAAGTGTTTTTTCCACACTAACACAAGTGCGAAAAGTGGTTTTTCAACACTAACACAAGTGTGAAAAGTGGTTTTTCAACACTATCACAAGTGCAAAAAGTGTTTTTTCCACACTAATACACGTGCAAATGTGGTTTCCTGCACCAACACAAGTGCGAAAAGTGGTTTTTCAACACTAACACAAGTGCGAAAAGTGGTTTTTCAACACTAACACAAGTGCGAAAAGTGGTTTTTCAACACTAACACAAGTGTGAAAAGTGTTTTTTCCACACTAATACAAGTGCAAAAGTGGTTTCCTGCACCAACACAAGTGCGAAAAGTGGTTTTTCAACACTAACACAAGTGCGAAAAGTGGTTTTTCAATACTAACACAAGTGCGAAAAGTGGTTTTTCAACACTAACACAAGTGCGAAAAGTGGTTTTTCCACACTAATACAAGTGCAAAAGTGGTTTCCTGCACCAACACTAGTGCGAAAAGTGGTTTTTCAACACTAATACAAGTGCGAAAAGTGGTTTTTCAACACTATCACAAGTGCGAAAAGTGGATTTTCCACACTAATACAAGTGCAAAAGTGGTTTTTCAACACGAACACAAGTGCGAACAGTGGTTTTTCAACACTAACACAAGTGCAAAAAGTGGTTTTTCAACACTATCACAAGTGCAAAAAGTGTTTTTTCCACACTAATACAAGGGCAAAAGTGGTTTCCTGCACCAACACAAGTGCAAAAAGTGGTTTTTCAACACTAACACAAGTGCGAAAAGTGTTTTTTCCACACTAATACAAGTGCAAAAGTGGTTTCCTGCACCAACATAAGTGCGAAAAGTGGTTTTTCAACACTAACACAAGTGTGAAAAGTGGTTTTTCAACACTAACACAAGTGCGAAAAGTGGTTTTTCCACGCTAATACAAGTGCAAAAGTGGTTTCCTGCACCATCACAAGTGCGAAAAGTGGTTTTTCAACACTAACACAAGTGCGAAAAGTGGTTTTTCCACACTAATACAAGTGCAAAAGTGGTTTCCTGCACCAACACAAGTGCGAAAAGTGGTTTTTCCACACGAATACAAGTGCAAAAGAGGTTTCCTGCACCAACACAAGTGCGAAAAGTGGTTTTTCAACACTAACACAAGTGCGAAAACTGGTTTTTCAACACTAACACAAGTGCGAAAAGTGGATTTTCAACACTATCACAAGTGCAAAAAGTGTTTTTTCCACACTAATACAAGTGCAAAAGTGGTTTACTGCACCAACACAAGTGCGAAAAGTGGTTTTTCAACACTAACACAAGTGCGAAAAGTGGTTTTTCAACACTATCACAAGTGCAAAAAGTGTTTTTTCCACACTAATACAAGTGCAAATGTGGTTTCCTGCACCAACACAAGTGCGATAAGTGGTTTTTCAACACTATCACAAGTGCAAAAAGTGTTTTTTCCACACTAATACAAGGGCAAAAGTGGTTTCCTGCACCAACACAAGTGCGAAAAGTGGTTTTTCAACACTAACACAAGTGCGAAAAGTGTTTTTTTCCACACTAATACAAGTGCAAAAGTGGTTTCCTGCACCAACACAAGTGCGAAAACTGGTTTTTCAACACTAACACAAGTGCGAAAAGTGGTTTTTCAACACTATCACAAGTGCAAAAAGTGTTTTTTCCACACTAATACAAGTGCAAAAGTGGTTTCCTGCACCAACACAAGTGCGAAAAGTGGTTTTTCAACACTAACACAAGTGCGAAAAGTGGTTTTTCAACACTATCACAAGTGCAAAAAGTGTTTTTTCCACACTAATACAAGTGCAAATATGGTTTCCTGCACCAACACAAGTGCGAAAAGTGGTTTTTCAACACTAACATAAGTGCGAAAAGTGGTTTTTCAACACTAACACAAGTGCGAAAAGTGGTTTTTCAACACTAACACAAGTGCGAAAAGTGGTTTTTCCACACTAATACAAGTGCAAAAGTGGTTTCCTGCACCAACACAAGTGCGAAAAGTGGTTTTTCAACACTAACACAAGTGCGAAAAGTGGTTTTTCAACACTAACACAAGTGCGAAAAGTGGTTTTTCAACACTAACACAAGTGCGAAAAGTGGTTTTTCCACACTAATACAAGTGCAAAAGTGGTTTCCTGCACCAACACAAGTGCGAAAAGTGGTTTTTCAACACTAACACAAGTGCGAAAAGTGGTTTTTCAACACTATCACAACTGAAAAAGTGGTTTTTCAACACTAACACAAGTGCGAAAAGTGGTTTTTCAACACTAACACAAGTGCGAACAGTGGTTTTTCAACACTAACACAAGTGCAAAAAGTGGTTTTTCAACACTATCACAAGTGCAAAAAGTGTTTTTTCCACACTAATACAAGGGCAAAAGTGGTTTCCTGCACCAACACAAGTGCGAAAAGTGGTTTTTCAACACTAACACAAGTGCGAAAAGTGTTTTTTCCACACTAATACAAGTGCAAAAGTGGTTTCCTGCACCAACATAAGTGCGAAAAGTGGTTTTTCAACACTAACACAAGTGTGAAAAGTGGTTTTTCAACACTAACACAAGTGCAAAAAGTGGTTTTTCCACGCTAATACAAGTGCAAAAGTGGTTTCCTGCACCAACACAAGTGCGAAAAGTGGTTTTTCAACACTAACACAAGTGCGAAAAGTGGTTTTTCAACACTAACACAAGTGCGAAAAGTGGTTTTTCCACACTAATACAAGTGCAAAAGTGGTTTCCTGCACCAATACAAGTGCGAAAAGTGGTTTTTCCACACGAATACAAGTGCAAAAGAGGTTTCCTGCACCAACACAAGTGCGAAAAGTGGTTTTTCAACACTAACACAAGTGCGAAAACTGGTTTTTCAACACTAACACAAGTGCGAAAAGTGGATTTTCAACACTATCACAAGTGCAAAAAGTGTTTTTTCCACACTAATACAAGTGCAAAAGTGGTTTCCTGCACCAACACAAGTGCGAAAAGTGGTTTTTCAACACTAACACAAGTGCGAAAAGTGGTTTTTCAACACTATCACAAGTGCAAAAAGTGTTTTTTCCACACTAATACAAGTGCAAATGTGGTTTCCTGCACCAACACAAGTGCGATAAGTGGTTTTTCAACACCAACACAAGTGTGAAAAGTGGTTTTTCAACACTAACACAAGTGCGAAAAGTGGTTTTTCCACACTAATACAAGTGCAAAAGTGGTTTCCTGCACCAACACAAGTGCGAAAAGTGGTTTTTCAACACTAACGCAAGTGCGAAAAGTGTTTTTTTCCACACTAATACAAGTGCAAAAGTGGTTTCCTGCACCAACACAAGTGCGAAAAGTGGTTTTTCCACACGAATACAAGTGCAAAAGTGGTTTCCTGCACCAACACAAGTGCGAAAAGTGGTTTTTCAACACTAACACAAGTGCGAAAAGTGGTTTTTCAACGCTATCACAAGTGCAAAAAGTGTTTTTTCCACACTAATACAAGTGCAAAAGTGGTTTCCTGCACCAACACAAGTGCGAAAAGTGGTTTTTCAACACTAACACAAGTGCGAAAACTGGTTTTTCAACACTAACACAAGTGCGAAAAGTGGTTTTTCAACACTATCACAAGTGCAAAAAGTGTTTTTTCCACACTAATACAAGTGCAAAAGTGGTTTCCTGCACCAACACAAGTGCGAAAAGTGGTTTTTCAACACTAACACAAGTGCAAAAAGTGGTTTTTCAACACTAACACAAGTGCGAAAAGTGGTTTTTCAACACTAACACAAGTGTGAAAAGTGGTTTTTCAACACTAACACAAGTGCGAAAAGTGTTTTTTCCACACTAATACAAGTGCAAAAGTGGTTTCCTGCACCAACACAAGTGCGAAAAGTGTTTTTTCAACACTAACACAAGTGCGAAAACTGGTTTTTCAACACTAACACAAGTACGAAAAGTGGTTTTTCAACACTATCACAAGTGCAAAAAGTGTTTTTTCCACACTAATACAAGTGCAAAAGTGGTTTCCTGCACCAACACAAGTGCGAAAAGTGTTTTTTCCACACTAACACAAGTGCGAAAAGTGGTTTTTCAACACTAACACAAGTGTGAAAAGTGGTTTTTCAACACTATCACAAGTGCAAAAAGTGTTTTTTCCACACTAATACACATGCAAATGTGGTTTCCTGCACCAACACAAGTGCGAAAAGTGGTTTTTCAACACTAACACAAGTGCGAAAAGTGGTTTTTCAACACTAACACAAGTGCGAAAAGTGGTTTTTCAACACTAACACAAGTGTGAAAAGTGTTTTTTCCACACTAATACAAGTGCAAAAGTGGTTTCCTGCACCAACACAAGTGCGAAAAGTGGTTTTTCAACACTAACACAAGTGCGAAAAGTGGTTTTTCAATACTAACACAAGTGCGAAAAGTGGTTTTTCAACACTAACACAAGTGCGAAAAGTGGTTTTTCCACACTAATACAAGTGCAAAAGTGGTTTCCTGCACCAACACTAGTGCGAAAAGTGGTTTTTCAACACTAATACAAGTGCGAAAAGTGGTTTTTCAACACTATCACAAGTGCGAAAAGTGGATTTTCCACACTAATACAAGTGCAAAAGTGGTTTTTAACACTAACACAAGTGCGAACAGTGGTTTTTCAACACTAACACAAGTGCAAAAAGTGGTTTTTCAACACTATCACAAGTGCAAAAAGTGTTTTTTCCACACTAATACAAGGGCAAAAGTGGTTTCCTGCACCAACACAAGTGCGAAAAGTGGTTTTTCAACACTAACACAAGTGCGAGAAGTGTTTTTTCCACACTAATACAAGTGCAAAAGTGGTTTCCTGCACCAACATAAGTGCGAAAAGTGGTTTTTCAACACTAACACAAGTGTGAAAAGTGGTTTTTCAACACTAACACAAGTGCGAAAAGTGGTTTTTCCACGCTGATACAAGTGCAAAAGTGGTTTCCTGCACCAACACAAGTGCGAAAAGTGGTTTTTCAACACTAACACAAGTGCGAAAAGTGGTTTTTCAACACTAACACAAGTGCGAAAAGTGGTTTTTCCACACTAATACAAGTGCAAAAGTGGTTTCCTGCACCAACACAAGTGCGAAAAGTGGTTTTTCAACACTAACACAAGTGCGAAAAGTGTTTTTTCCACACTAATTACAAGTGCAAAAGTGGTTTCCTGCACCAACACAAGTGCGATAAGTGGTTTTTTCAACACCAACACAAGTGTGAAAAGTGGTTTTTCAACACTAACACAAGTGCGAAAAGTGGTTTTTCCACACTAATACAAGTGCAAAAGTGGTTTCCTGCACCAACACAAGTGCGAAAAGTGGTTTTTCAACACTAACACAAGTGCGAAAAGTGTTTTTTCCACACTAATACAAGTGCAAAAGTGGTTTCCTGCACCAACACAAGTGCGAAAAGTGGTTTTTCCACACGAATACAAGTGCAAAAGTGGTTTCCTGCACCAACACAAGTGCGAAAAGTTGTTTTTCAACACTAACACAAGTGCGAAAAGTGGTTTTTTCAACGCTATCACAAGTGCAAAAAGTGTTTTTTTCCACACTAATACAAGTGCAAAAGTGGTTTCCTGCACCAACACAAGTGCGAAAAGTGGTTTTTTCAACACTAACACAAGTGCGAAAACTGGTTTTTTCAACACTAACACAAGTGCGAAAAGTGGTTTTTCAACACTATCACAAGTGCAAAAAGTGTTTTTTCCACACTAATACAAGTGCAAAAGTGGTTTCCTGCACCAACACAAGTGCGAAAAGTGGTTTTTCAACACTAACACAAGTGCAAAAAAGTGGTTTTTTCAACACTAACACAAGTGCGAAAAGTGGTTTTTTCAACACTAACACAAGTGTGAAAAGTGGTTTTTCAACACTAACACAAGTGCGAAAAGTGTTTTTTCCACACTAATACAAGTGCAAAAGTGGTTTCCTGCACCAACACAAGTGCGAAAAAGTGTTTTTTTCAACACTAACACAAGTGCGAAAACTGGTTTTTCAACACTAACACAAGTACGAAAAGTGGTTTTTCAACACTATCACAAGTGCAAAAAGTGTTTTTTCCACACTAATACAAGTGCAAAAGTGGTTTCCTGCACCAACACAAGTGCGAAAAGTGGTTTTTCAAACACTAACACAAGTGCGAAAAGTGTTTTTTTCCACACTAACACAAGTGCGAAAAGTGGTTTTTCAACACTAACACAAGTGTGAAAAGTGGTTTTTCAACACTATCACAAGTGCAAAAAGTGTTTTTTTCCACACTAATACATGTGCAAATGTGGTTTCCTGCACCAACACAAGTGCGAAAAGTGGTTTTTCAACACTAACACAAGTGCAAAAAGTGGTTTTTTCAACACTAACACAAGTGCGAAAAGTGGTTTTTTCAACACTAACACAAGTGTGAAAAGTGTTTTTTTCCACACTAATACAAGTGCAAAAGTGGTTTTCCTGCACCAACACAAGTGCGAAAAGTGGTTTTTCAACACTAACACAAGTGCGAAAAGTGGTTTTTCAACACTAACACAAGTGCGAAAAGTGGTTTTTCAACACTAACACAAGTGCGAAAAGTGGTTTTTCAACACTAACACAAGTGCGAAAAAGTGTTTTTTCCACACTAATACAAGTGCAAAAGTGGTTTCCTGCACCAACACAAGTGCGAAAAGTGGTTTTTTCAACACTAACACAAGTGCGAAAAGTGGTTTTTTCAACACTAACACAAGTGCGAAAAGTGGTTTTTCAACACTAACACAAGTGCGAAAAGTGTTTTTTCCACACTAATACAAGTGCAAAAGTGGTTTCCTGCACCAACACAAGTGCGAAAAGTGGTTTTTTCAACACTAACACAAGTGCGAAAAGTGGTTTTTTCAACACTATCACAAGTGCAAAAAAGTGTTTTTTCCACACTAATACAAGTGCAAATATGGTTTTCCTGCACCAACACAAGTGCGAAAAGTGCTTTTTCAACACTAACATAAGTGCGAAAAAGTGGTTTTTCAACACTAACACAAGTGCGAAAAGTGGTTTTTTCAACACTAACACAAGTGCGAAAAGTGGTTTTTCAACACTAAACACAAGTGCGAAAAGTGGTTTTTTCAACACTAACACAAGTGCGAAAAGTGGTTTTCCACACTAATACAAGTGCAAAAGTGGTTTCCTGCACCAACACAAGTGCGAAAAATGGTTTTTCAACACTAACACAAGTGCGAAAAGTGGTTTTTCAACACTAACACAAGTGCGAACAGTGGTTTTTCAACACTAACACAAGTGCAAAAAGTGGTTTTTCCACACTAATACAAGTGCAAAAGTGGTTTCCTGCACCAACACAAGTGCGAAAAGTGGTTTTTCAACACTAACACAAGTGCGAAAAGTGGTTTTTCCACACTAATACAAGTGCAAAAGTGGTTTTCTGCACCAACACAAGTGCGAAAAGTGGTTTTTCAACACTAACACAAGTGCGAAAAGTGGTTTTTCAACACTAACACAAGTGCGAAAACTGGTTTTTCAACACTAACACAAGTGCGAAAAGTGGTCAACACTATCACAAGTGCAAAAAGTGTTTTTTCCACACTAATACAAGTGCAAAAGTGGTTTCCTGCACCAACACAAGTGCGAAAAGTGGTTTTTCAACACTAACACAAGTGCGAAAAGTGGTTTTTCAACACTATCACAAGTGCAAAAAGTGTTTTTTCCACACTAATACAAGTGCAAATGTGGTTTCCTGCACCAACACAAGTGCGAAAAGTGGTTTTTCAACACTAACATAAGTGCGAAAAGTGGTTTTTCAACACTAACACAAGTGCGAAAAGTGGTTTTTCAACACTAACACAAGTGCGAAAAGTGGTTTTTCAACACTAACACAAGTGCGAAAAGTGTTTTTTTCCACACTAATACAAGTGCAAAAGTGGTTTCCTGCACCAACACAAGTGCGAAAAGTGGTTTTTCAACACTAACACAAGTGCGAAAAGTGGTTTTTCAACACTAACACAAGTGCGAAAAGTGGTTTTTCAACACTAACACAAGTGCGAAAATTGGTTTTTCCACACTAATACAAGTGCAAAAGTGGTTTCCTGCACAAACACAAGTGCGAAAAGTGGTTTTTCAACACTAACACAAGTGCGAAAAGTGGTTTTTCAACACTAACACAAGTGCGAAAAGTGGTTTTTCCACACTAATACAAGTTGAAAAGTGGTTTCCTGCACCAACACAAGTGCGAAAAGTGGTTTTTCAACACTAACACAAGTGTGAAAAGTGGTTTTTCAACACTAACACAAGTGCAAAAAGTGTTTTTTCCACACTAATACAAGTGCAAAAGTGGTTTCCTGCACAAACACAAGTGCGATAAGTGGTTTTTCCACACTAACACAAGTGTGAAAAGTGGTTTTTCAACAATAACACAAGTGCGAAAGGTGGTTTTTCCACACTAATACAAGTGCAAAAGTGGTTTCCTGCACCAACACAAGTGCGAAAAGTGGTTTTTCAACACTAACACAAGTGCGAAAAGTGGTTTTTCAACACTATCACAAGTGCAAAAAGTGGTTTTTCAACACTAACACAAGTGCGAAAAGTGGTTTTTCCACACTAATACAAGTGCAAAAGTGGTTTCCTGCACCAACACAATTGCGAAAAGTGGTTTTTCCACACGAATACAAGTGCAAAAGTGGTTTCCTGCACCAACACAAGTGCGAAAAGTGGTTTTTCAACACTAACAAGTGCAAAAAGTGGTTTTTCAACGCTATCACAAGTGCAAAAAGTGTTTTTTCCACACTAATACAAGTGCAAAAGTGGTTTCCTGCACCAACACAAGTGCGAAAAGTGGTTTTTCAACACTAACACAAGTGCGAAAACTGGTTTTTCAACACTAACACAAGTGCGAAAAGTGGTTTTTCAACACTATCACAAGTGCAAAAAGTGTTTTTTCCACACTAATACAAGTGCAAAAGTGGTTTCCTGCACCAACACAAGTGCGAAAAGTGGTTTTTCAACACTAACACAAGTGCGAAAAGTGGTTTTTCAACACTATCACAAGTGCAAAAAGTGTTTTTTCCACACTAATACAAGTGCAAATATGGTTTCCTGCACCAACACAAGTGCGAAAAGTGGTTTTTCAACACTAACATAAGTGCGAAAAGTGGTTTTTCAACACTAACACAAGTGCGAAAAGTGGTTTTTCAACACTAACACAAGTGCGAAAAGTGGTTTTTCAACACTAACACAAGTGCGAAAAGTGTTTTTTCCACACTAATACAAGTGCAAAAGTGGTTTCCTGCACCAACACAAGTGCGAAAAGTGGTTTTTCAACACTAACACAAGTGCGAAAAGTGGTTTTTCAACACTAACACAAGTGCGAAAAGTGGTTTTTCCACACTAATACAAGTGCAAAAGTGGTTTCCTGCACCAACACAAGTGCGAAAAGTGGTTTTTCAACACTAACACAAGTGCGAAAAGTGGTTTTTCAACACTATCACAACTGCAAAAAGTGGTTTTTCAATACTAACACAAGTGCGAAAAGTGGTTTTTCAACACTAAAACAAGTGCGAACAGTGGTTTTTCAACACTAACACAAGTGCAAAAAGTGGTTTTTCAACACTATCACAAGTGCAAAAAGTGTTTTTTCCACACTAATACAAGGGCAAAAGTGGTTTCCTGCACCAACACAAGTGCGAAAAGTGGTTTTTCAACACTAACACACGTGCGAAAAGTGTTTTTTCCACACTAATACAAGTGCAAAAGTGGTTTCCTGCACCAACACAAGTGCGAAAAGTGGTTTTTGAACACTAACACAAGTGTGAAAAGTGGTTTTTCAACACTAACACAAGTGCAAAAAGTGGTTTTTCCACGCTAATACAAGTGCAAAAGTGGTTTCCTGCACCAACACAAGTGCGAAAAGTGGTTTTTCAACACTAACACAAGTGCGAAAAGTGGTTTTTCAACACTAACACAAGTGCGAAAAGTGGTTTTTCCACACTAATACAAGTGCAAAAGTGGTTTCCTGCACCAACACAAGTGCGAAAAGTGGTTTTTCCACACGAATACAAGTGCAAAAGAGGTTTCCTGCACCAACACAAGTGCGAAAAGTGGTTTTTCAACACTAACACAAGTGTAAAAAGTGGTTTTTCAACACTAACACAAGTGCGAAAAGTGGATTTTCCACACTAATACAAGTGCAAAAGTGGTTTCCTGCACCAACACAAGTGCGAAAAGTGGTTTTTCCACACGAATACAAGTGCAAAAGAGGTTTCCTGCACCAACTCAAGTGCGAAAAGTGGTTTTTCAATACTAACACAAGTGCGAAAAGTGGTTTTTCAACGCTATCACAAGTGCAAAAAGTGTTTTTTCCACACTAATACAAGTGCAAAAGTGGTTTCCTGCACCAACACAAGTGCGAAAAGTAGTTTTTCAACACTAACACAAGTGCAAAAAGTGGTTTTTCAACACTAACACAAGTGCGAAAAGTGGTTTTTCAACACTAACACAAGTGCGAAAAGTGGTTTTTCAACACTAACACAAGTGCGAAAAGTGTTTTTTCCACACTAATACAAGTGCAAAAGTGGTTTCCTGCACCAACACAAGTGCGAAAAGTGGTTTTTCAACACTAACACAAGTGCGAAAACTGGTTTTTCAACACTAACACAAGTACGAAAAGTGGTTTTTCAACACTATCACAAGTGCAAAAAGTGTTTTTTCCACACTAATACAAGTGCAAAAGTGGTTTCCTGCACCAACACAAGTGCGAAAAGTGGTTTTTCAACACTAACGCAAGTGCGAAAAGTGTTTTTTCCACACTAACACAAGTGCGAAAAGTGGTTTTTCAACACTAACACAAGTGCGAAAAGTGGTTTTTCAACACTATCACAAGTGCAAAAAGTGTTTTTTCCACACTAATACACGTGCAAATGTGGTTTCCTGCACCAACACAAGTGCGAAAAGTGGTTTTTCAACACTAACACAAGTGCGAAAAGTGGTTTTTCAACACTAACACAAGTGCGAAAAGTGGTTTTTCAACACTAACACAAGTGCGAAAAGTGGTTTTTCAACACTAACACAAGTGCGAAAAGTGGTTTTTCAACACTAACACAAGTGTGAAAAGTGTTTTTTCCACACTAATACAAGTGCAAAAGTGGTTTCCTGCACCAACACAAGTGCGAAAAGTGGTTTTTCAACACTAACACAAGTGCGAAAAGTGGTTTTTCAATACTAACACAAGTGCGAAAAGTGGTTTTTCAACACTAACACAAGTGCGAAAAGTGGTTTTTCCACACTAATACAAGTGCAAAAGTGGTTTCCTGCACCAACACTAGTGCGAAAAGTGGTTTTTCAACACTAACACAAGTGCGAAAAGTGGTTTTTCAACACTATCACAAGTGCGAAAAGTGGATTTTCCACACTAATACAAGTGCAAAAGTGGTTTCCTGCACCAACACAAGTGCGAAAAGTGGTTTTTCAACACTAACACAAGTGCGAAAAGTGGTTTTTCAACACTAACACAAGTGCGAAAAGTGGGTTTTCAACACTATCACAAGTGCAAAAAGTGTTTTTTCCACACTAATACAAGTGCAAAAGTGGTTTCCTGCACCAACACAAGTGCGATAAGTGGTTTTTCAACACTAACACAAGTGCGAAAAGTGGTTTTTCAACACTATCACAAGTGCAAAAAGTGTTTTTTCCACACTAATACAAGTGCAAATATGGTTTCCTGCACCAACACAAGTGCGAAAAGTGGTTTTTCAACACTAACATAAGTGCGAAAAGTGGTTTTTCAACACTAACACAAGTGCGAAAAGTGGTTTTTCAACACTAACACAAGTGCGAAAAGTGGTTTTTCAACACTAACACAAGTGCGAAAAGTGTTTTTTCCACACTAATACAAGTGCAAAAGTGGTTTCCTGCACCAACACAAGTGCGAAAAGTGGTTTTTCAACACTAACACAAGTGCGAAAAGTGGTTTTTCAACACTAACACAAGTGCGAAAAGTGGTTTTTCAACACTAACACAAGTGCGAAAAGTGGTTTTCCACACTAATACAAGTGCAAAAGTGGTTTCCTGCACCAACACAAGTGCGAAAAATGGTTTTTCAACACTAACACAAGTGCGAAAAGTGGTTTTTCAACACTAACACAAGTGCGAACAGTGGTTTTTCAACACTAACACAAGTGCAAAAAGTGGTTTTTCCACACTAATACAAGTGCAAAAGTGGTTTCCTGCACCAACACAAGTGCGAAAAGTGGTTTTTCAACACTAACACAAGTGCGAAAAGTGGTTTTTCCACACTAATACAAGTGCAAAAGTGGTTTTCTGCACCAACACAAGTGCGAAAAGTGGTTTTTCAACACTAACACAAGTGCGAAAAGTGGTTTTTCAACACTAACACAAGTGCGAAAAGTGGTTTTTCAACACTATCACAAGTGCAAAAAGTGTTTTTTCCACACTAATACACGTGCAAATGTGGTTTCCTGCACCAACACAAGTGCGAAAAGTGGTTTTTCAACACTAACACAAGTGCGAAAAGTGGTTTTTCAACACTAACACAAGTGCGAAAAGTGGTTTTTCAACACTAACACAAGTGCGAAAAGTGGTTTTTCAACACTAACACAAGTGTGAAAAGTGTTTTTTCCACACTAATACAAGTGCAAAAGTGGTTTCCTGCACCAACACAAGTGCGAAAAGTGGTTTTTCAACACTAACACAAGTGCGAAAAGTGGTTTTTCAACACTAACACAAGTGCGAAAAGTGGTTTTTCAACACTAACACAAGTGCGAAAAGTGGTTTTCCACACTAATACAAGTGCAAAAGTGGTTTCCTGCACCAACACAAGTGCGAAAAATGGTTTTTCAACACTAACACAAGTGCGAAAAGTGGTTTTTCAACACTAACACAAGTGCGAACAGTGGTTTTTCAACACTAACACAAGTGCAAAAAGTGGTTTTTCCACACTAATACAAGTGCAAAAGTGGTTTCCTGCACCAACACAAGTGCGAAAAGTGGTTTTTCAACACTAACACAAGTGCGAAAAGTGGTTTTTCCACACTAATACAAGTGCAAAAGTGGTTTTCTGCACCAACACAAGTGCGAAAAGTGGTTTTTCAACACTAACACAAGTGCGAAAAGTGGTTTTTCAACACTAACACAAGTGCGAAAAGTGGTTTTTCAACACTATCACAAGTGCAAAAAGTGTTTTTTCCACACTAATACACGTGCAAATGTGGTTTCCTGCACCAACACAAGTGCGAAAAGTGGTTTTTCAACACTAACACAAGTGCGAAAAGTGGTTTTTCAACACTAACACAAGTGCGAAAAGTGGTTTTTCAACACTAACACAAGTGCGAAAAGTGGTTTTTCAACACTAACACAAGTGTGAAAAGTGTTTTTTCCACACTAATACAAGTGCAAAAGTGGTTTCCTGCACCAACACAAGTGCGAAAAGTGGTTTTTCAACACTAACACAAGTGCGAAAAGTGGTTTTTCAACACTAACACAAGTGCGAAAAGTGGTTTTTCCACACTAATACAAGTGCAAAAGTGGTTTCCTGCACCAACACTAGTGCGAAAAGTGGTTTTTCAACACTAACACAAGTGCGAAAAGTGGTTTTTCAACACTATCACAAGTGCGAAAAGTGGATTTTCCACACTTACACAAGTGCAAAAGTGGTTTCCTGCACCAACACAAGTGCGAAAAGTGGTTTTTCAACACTAACACAAGTGCGAAAAGTGGTTTTTCAACACTAACACAAGTGCGAAAAGTGGGTTTTCAACACTATCACAAGTGCAAAAAGTGTTTTTTCCACACTAATACAAGTGCAAAAGTGGTTTCCTGCACCAACACAAGTGCGAAAAGTGGTTTTTCAACACTAACACAAGTGCGAAAAGTGGTTTTTCAACACTATCACAAGTGCAAAAAGTGTTTTTTCCACACTAATACAAGTGCAAATATGGTTTCCTGCACCAACACAAGTGCGAAAAGTGGTTTTTCAACACTAACATAAGTGCGAAAAGTGGTTTTTCAATACTAACACAAGTGCGAAAAGTGGTTTTTCAACACTAACACAAGTGCGAAAAGTGGTTTTTCCACACTAATACAAGTGCAAAAGTGGTTTCCTGCACCAACACTAGTGCGAAAAGTGGTTTTTCAACACTAACACAAGTGCGAAAAGTGGTTTTTCAACACTATCACAAGTGCGAAAAGTGGATTTTCCACACTAATACAAGTGCAAAAGTGGTTTCCTGCACCAACACAAGTGCGAAAAGTGGTTTTTCAACACTAACACAAGTGCGAAAAGTGGTTTTTCAACACTAACACAAGTGCGAAAAGTGGGTTTTCAACACTATCACAAGTGCAAAAAGTGTTTTTGCCACACTAATACAAGTGCAAAAGTGGTTTCCTGCACCAACACAAGTGCGAAAAGTGGTTTTTCAACACTAACACAAGTGCGAAAAGTGGTTTTTCAACACTATCACAAGTGCAAAAAGTGTTTTTTTCCACACTAATACAAGTGCAAATATGGTTTCCTGCACCAACACAAGTGCGAAAAGTGGTTTTTCAACACTAACATAAGTGCGAAAAGTGGTTTTTCAACACTAACACAAGTGCGAAAAGTGGTTTTTCAACACTAACACAAGTGCGAAAAGTGGTTTTTCAACACTAACACAAGTGCGAAAAGTGTTTTTTCCACACTAATACAAGTGCAAAAGTGGTTTCCTGCACCAACACAAGTGCGAAAAGTGGTTTTTCAACACTAACACAAGTGCGAAAAGTGGTTTTTCAACACTAACACAAGTGCGAAAAGTGGTTTTTCAACACTAACACAAGTGCGAAAAGTGGTTTTCCACACTAATACAAGTGCAAAAGTGGTTTCCTGCACCAACACAAGTGCGAAAAATGGTTTTTCAACACTAACACAAGTGCGAAAAGTGGTTTTTCAACACTAACACAAGTGCGAACAGTGGTTTTTCAACACTAACACAAGTGCAAAAAGTGGTTTTTCCACACTAATACAAGTGCAAAAGTGGTTTCCTGCACCAACACAAGTGCGAAAAGTGGTTTTTCACCACTAACACAAGTGCGAAAAGTGGTTTTTCCACACTAATACAAGTGCAAAAGTGGTTTTCTGCACCAACACAAGTGCGAAAAGTGGTTTTTCAACACTAACACAAGTGCGAAAAGTGGTTTTTCAACACTAACACAAGTGCGAAAACTGGTTTTTCAACACTAACACAAGTGCGAAAAGTGGTTTTTCAACACTATCACAAGTGCAAAAAGTGTTTTTTCCACACTAATACAAGTGCAAAAGTGGTTTCCTGCACCAACACAAGTGCGAAAAGTGGTTTTTCAACACTAACACAAGTGCGAAAAGTGGTTTTTCAACACTATCACAAGTGCAAAAAGTGTTTTTTCCACACTAATACAAGTGCAAATGTGGTTTCCTGCACCAACACAAGTGCGAAAATTGGTTTTTCAACACTAACATAAGTGCGAAAAGTGGTTTTTCAACACTAACACAAGTGCGAAAAGTGGTTTTTCAACACTAACACAAGTGCGAAAAGTGGTTTTTCAACACTAACACAAGTGCGAAAAGTGTTTTTTTCCACACTAATACAAGTGCAAAAGTAGTTTCCTGCACCAACACAAGTGCGAAAAGTGGTTTTTCAACACTAACACAAGTGCGAAAAGTGGTTTTTCAACACTAACACAAGTGCGAAAAGTGGTTTTTCAACACTAACACAAGTGCGAAAATTGGTTTTTCCACACTAATACAAGTGCAAAAGTGGTTTCCTGCACAAACACAAGTGCGAAAAGTGGTTTTTCAACACTAACACAAGTGCGAAAAGTGGTTTTTCAACACTAACACAAGTGCGAAAAGTGGTTTTTCCACACTAATACAAGTTGAAAAGTGGTTTCCTGCACCAACACAAGTGCGAAAAGTGGTTTTTCAACACTAACACAAGTGTGAAAAGTGGTTTTTCAACACTAACACAAGTGCAAAAAGTGTTTTTTCCACACTAATACAAGTGCAAAAGTGGTTTCCTGCACAAACACAAGTGCGATAAGTGGTTTTTCCACACTAACACAAGTGTGAAAAGTGGTTTTTCAACAATAACACAAGTGCGAAAGGTGGTTTTTCCACACTAATACAAGTGCAAAAGTGGTTTCCTGCACCAACACAAGTGCGAAAAGTGGTTTTTCAACACTAACACAAGTGCGAAAAGTGGTTTTTCAACACTATCACAAGTGCAAAAAGTGGTTTTTCAACACTAACACAAGTGCGAAAAGTGGTTTTTCCACACTAATACAAGTGCAAAAGTGGTTTCCTGCACCAACACAATTGCGAAAAGTGGTTTTTCCACACGAATACAATTGCAAAAGTGGTTTCCTGCACCAACACAAGTGCGAAAAGTGGTTTTTCAACACTAACAAGTGCGAAAAGTGGTTTTTCAACGCTATCACAAGTGCAAAAAGTGTTTTTTCCACACTAATACAAGTGCAAAAGTGGTTTCCTGCACCAACACAAGTGCGAAAAGTGTTTTTTCAACACTAACACAAGTGCGAAAACTGGTTTTTCAACACTAACACAAGTGCGAAAAGTGGTTTTTCAACACTACCACAAGTGCAAAAAGTGTTTTTTCCACACTAATACAAGTGCAAAAGTGGTTTCCTGCACCAACACAAGTGCGAAAAGTGGTTTTTCAACACTAACACAAGTGCGAAAAGTGGTTTTTCAACACTATCACAAGTGCAAAAAGTGTTTTTTCCACACTAATACAAGTGCAAATATGGTTTCCTGCACCAACACAAGTGCGAAAAGTGGTTTTTCAACACTAACATAAGTGCGAAAAGTGGTTTTTCAACACTAACACAAGTGCGAAAAGTGGTTTTTCAACACTAACACAAGTGCGAAAAGTGGTTTTTCAACACAAACACAAGTGCGAAAAGTGTTTTTTCCACACTAATACAAGTGCAAAAGTGGTTTCCTGCACCAACACAAGTGCGAAAAGTGGTTTTTCAACACTAACACAAGTGCGAAAAGTGGTTTTTCAACACTAACACAAGTGCGAAAAGTGGTTTTTCCACACTAATACAAGTGCAAAAGTGGTTTCCTGCACCAACACAAGTGCGAAAAGTGGTTTTTCAACACTAACACAAGTGCGAAAAGTGGTTTTTCAACACTATCACAACTGCAAAAAGTGGTTTTTCAACACTAACACAAGTGCGAAAAGTGGTTTTTCAACACTAAAACAAGTGCGAACAGTGGTTTTTCAACACTAACACAAGTGCAAAAAGTGGTTTTTCAACACTATCACAAGTGCAAAAAGTGTTTTTTCCACACTAATACAAGGGCAAAAGTGGTTTCCTGCACCAACACAAGTGCGAAAAGTGGTTTTTCAACACTAACACACGTGCGAAAAGTGTTTTTTCCACACTAATACAAGTGCAAAAGTGGTTTCCTGCACCAACACAAGTGCGAAAAGTGGTTTTTGAACACTAACACAAGTGTGAAAAGTGGTTTTTCAACACTAACACAAGTGCGAAAAGTGGTTTTTCCACGCTAATACAAGTGCAAAAGTGGTTTCCTGCACCAACACAAGTGCGAAAAGTGGTTTTTCAACACTAACACAAGTGCGAAAAGTGGTTTTTCAACACTAACACAAGTGCGAAAAGTGGTTTTTCCACACTAATACAAGTGCAAAAGTGGTTTCCTGCACCAACACAAGTGCGAAAAGTGGTTTTTCCACACGAATACAAGTGCAAAAGAGGTTTCCTGCACCAACACAAGTGCGAAAAGTGGTTTTTCAACACTAACACAAGTGCAAAAGTGGTTTCCTGCACCAACACAAGTGCGAAAAGTGGTTTTTCCACACGAATACAAGTGCAAAAGAGGTTTCCTGCACCAACACAAGTGCGAAAAGTGGTTTTTCAATACTAACACAAGTGCGAAAAGTGGTTTTTCAACGCTATCACAAGTGCAAAAAGTGTTTTTTCCACACTAATACAAGTGCAAAAGTGGTTTCCTGCACCAACACAAGTGCGAAAAGTGGTTTTTCAACACTAACACAAGTGCAAAAAGTGGTTTTTCAACACTAACACAAGTGCGAAAAGTGGTTTTTCAACACTACCACAAGTGCGAAAAGTGTTTTTTCCACACTAATACAAGTGCAAAAGTGGTTTCCTGCACCAACACAAGTGCGAAAAGTGGTTTTTCAACACTAACACAAGTGCGAAAACTGGTTTTTCAACACTAACACAAGTACGAAAAGTGGTTTTTCAACACTATCACAAGTGCAAAAAGTGTTTTTTCCACACTAATACAAGTGCAAAAGTGGTTTCCTGCACCAACACAAGTGCGAAAAGTGGTTTTTCAACACTAACACAAGTGCGAAAAGTGTTTTTTCCACACTAACACAAGTGCGAAAAGTGGTTTTTCAACACTAACACAAGTGCGAAAAGTGGTTTTTCAACACTATCACAAGTGCAAAAAGTGTTTTTTCCACACTAATACACGTGCAAATGTGGTTTCCTGCACCAACACAAGTGCGAAAAGTGGTTTTTCAACACTAACACAAGTGCGAAAAGTGGTTTTTCAACACTAACACAAGTGCGAAAAGTGGTTTTTCAACACTAACACAAGTGCGAAAAGTGGTTTTTCAACACTAACACAAGTGTGAAAAGTGTTTTTTCCACACTAATACAAGTGCAAAAGTGGTTTCCTGCACCAACACAAGTGCGAAAAGTGGTTTTTCAACACTAACACAAGTGCGAAAAGTGGTTTTTCAATACTAACACAAGTGCGAAAAGTGGTTTTTCAACACTAACACAAGTGCGAAAAGTGGTTTTTCCACACTAATACAAGTGCAAAAGTGGTTTCCTGCACCAACACTAGTGCGAAAAGTGGTTTTTCAACACTAACACAAGTGCGAAAAGTGGTTTTTCAACACTATCACAAGTGCGAAAAGTGGATTTTCCACACAAATACAAGTGCAAAAGTGGTTTCCTGTACCAACACAAGTGCGAAAAGTGGTTTTTCAACACTAACACAAGTGCGAAAAGTGGTTTTTCAACACTAACACAAGTGCGAAAAGTGGGTTTTCAACACTATCACAAGTGCAAAAAGTGTTTTTTCCACACTATCACAAGTGCAAAAAGTGTTTTTTCCACAATAATACAAGTGCAAAAGTGGTTTCCTGCACCAACACAAGTGCGAAAAGTGGTTTTTCAACACTAACACAAGTGCGAAAAGTGGTTTTTCAACACTATAACAAGTGCAAAAAGTGTTTTTTCCACACTAATACAAGTGCAAATATGGTTTCCTGCACCAACACAAGTGCGAAAAGTGGTTTTTCAACACTAACATAAGTGCGAAAAGTGGTTTTTCAACACTATCACAAGTGCAAAAAGTGTTTTTTCCACACTAATACAAGTGCAAATGTGGTTTCCTGCACCAACACAAGTGCGAAAAGTGGTTTTTCAACACTAACACAAGTGCGAAAAGTGGTTTTTCAACACTATCACAAGTGCAAAAAGTGTTTTTTCCACACTAATACAAGTGCAAATGTGGTTTCCTGCACCAACACAAGTGCGAAAAGTGGTTTTTCAACACTAACATAAGTGCGAAAATTGGTTTTTCAACACTAACACAAGTGCGAAAAGTGGTTTTTCAACACTAACACAAGTGCGAAAAGTGGTTTTTCAACACTAACACAAGTGCGAAAAGTGTTTTTTTCCACACTAATACAAGTGCAAAAGTGGTTTCCTGCACCAACACAAGTGCGAAAAGTGGTTTTTCAACACTAACACAAGTGCGAAAAGTGGTTTTTCAACACTAACACAAGTGCGAAAAGTGGTTTTTCAACACTAACACAAGTGCGAAAATTGGTTTTTCCACACTAATACAAGTGCAAAAGTGGTTTCCTGCACAAACACAAGGGCGAAAAGTGGTTTTTCAACACTAACACAAGTGCGAAAAGTGGTTTTTCAACACTAACACAAGTGCGAAAAGTGGTTTTTCCACACTAATACAAGTTGAAAAGTGGTTTCCTGCACCAACACAAGTGCGATAAGTGGTTTTTCCACACTAACACAAGTGTGAAAAGTGGTTTTTCAACAATAACACAAGTGCGAAAGGTGGTTTTTCCACACTAATACAAGTGCAAAAGTGGTTTCCTGCACCAACACAAGTGCGAAAAGTGGTTTTTCAACACTAACACAAGTGCGAAAAGTGGTTTTTCAACACTATCACAAGTGCAAAAAGTGGTTTTTCAACACTAACACAAGTG
The DNA here is from genome assembly GCF_964187855.1 of Myxine glutinosa. Classification (NCBI taxonomy): domain Eukaryota; kingdom Metazoa; phylum Chordata; class Myxini; order Myxiniformes; family Myxinidae; genus Myxine; species Myxine glutinosa. Next base: position 63,229 of record NW_027617048.1, on the reverse strand, counting down.
CGAAAAGTGGTTTTTCCACACTAATACAAGTGCAAAAGTGGTTTCCTGCACCAACACAATTGCGAAAAGTGGTTTTTCCACACGAATACAAGTGCAAAAGTGGTTTCCTGCACCAACACAAGTGCGAAAAGTGGTTTTTCAACACTAACAAGTGCGAAAAGTGGTTTTTCAACGCTATCACAAGTGCAAAAAGTGTTTTTTCCACACTAATACAAGTGCAAAAGTGGTTTCCTGCACCAACACAAGTGCGAAAAGTGGTTTTTCAACACTAACACAAGTGCGAAAACTGGTTTTTCAACACTAACACAAGTGCGAAAAGTGGTTTTTCAACACTACCACAAGTGCAAAAAGTGTTTTTTCCACACTAATACAAGTGCAAAAGTGGTTTCCTGCACCAACACAAGTGCGAAAAGTGGTTTTTCAACACTAACACAAGTGCGAAAAGTGGTTTTTCAACACTATCACAAGTGCAAAAAGTGTTTTTTCCACACTAATACAAGTGCAAATATGGTTTCCTGCACCAACACAAGTGCGAAAAGTGGTTTTTCAACACTAACATAAGTGCGAAAAGTGGTTTTTCAACACTAACACAAGTGCGAAAAGTGGTTTTTCAACACTAACACAAGTGCAAAAAGTGGTTTTTCAACACAAACACAAGTGCGAAAAGTGTTTTTTCCACACCAACACAAGTGCGAAAAGTGGTTTTTCAACACTAACACAAGTGCGAAAAGTGGTTTTTCAACACTAACACAAGTGCGAAAAGTGGTTTTTCAACACTAACACAAGTGCGAAAAGTGGTTTTTCCACACTAATACAAGTGCAAAAGTGGTTTCCTGCACCAACACAAGTGCGAAAAGTGGTTTTTCAACACTAACACAAGTGCGAAAAGTGGTTTTTCAACACTATCACAACTGCAAAAAGTGGTTTTTCAACACTAACACAAGTGCGAAAAGTGGTTTTTCAACACTAAAACAAGTGCGAACAGTGGTTTTTCAACACTAACACAAGTGCAAAAAGTGGTTTTTCAACACTATCACAAGTGCAAAAAGTGTTTTTTCCACACTAATACAAGGGCAAAAGTGGTTTCCTGCACCAACACAAGTGCGAAAAGTGGTTTTTCAACACTAACACACGTGCGAAAAGTGTTTTTTCCACACTAATACAAGTGCAAAAGTGGTTTCCTGCACCAACACAAGTGCGAAAAGTGGTTTTTGAACACTAACACAAGTGTGAAAAGTGGTTTTTCAACACTAACACAAGTGCGAAAAGTGGTTTTTCCACGCTAATACAAGTGCAAAAGTGGTTTCCTGCACCAACACAAGTGCGAAAAGTGGTTTTTCAACACTAACACAAGTGCGAAAAGTGGTTTTTCAACACTAACACAAGTGCGAAAAGTGGTTTTTCCACACTAATACAAGTGCAAAAGTGGTTTCCTGCACCAACACAAGTGCGAAAAGTGGTTTTTCCACACGAATACAAGTGCAAAAGAGGTTTCCTTCACCAACACAAGTGCGAAAAGTGGTTTTTCAACACTAACACAAGTGTAAAAAGTGGTTTTTCAACACTAACACAAGTGCGAAAAGTGGATTTTCCACACTAATACAAGTGCAAAAGTGGTTTCCTGCACCAACACAAGTGCGAAAAGTGGTTTTTCCACACGAATACAAGTGCAAAAGAGGTTTCCTGCACCAACACAAGTGCGAAAAGTGGTTTTTCAATACTAACACAAGTGCGAAAAGTGGTTTTTCAACGCTATCACAAGTGCAAAAAGTGTTTTTTCCACACTAATACAAGTGCAAAAGTGGTTTCCTGCACCAACACAAGTGCGAAAAGTGGTTTTTCAACACTAACACAAGTGCGAAAAGTGGTTTTTCAACACTAACACAAGTGCGAAAAGTGTTTTTTCCACACTAATACAAGTGCAAAAGTGGTTTCCTGCACCAACACAAGTGCGAAAAGTGGTTTTTCAACACTAACACAAGTGCGAAAACTGGTTTTTCAACACTAACACAAGTACGAAAAGTGGTTTTTCAACACTATCACAAGTGCAAAAAGTGTTTTTTCCACACTAATACAAGTGCAAAAGTGGTTTCCTGCACCAACACAAGTGCGAAAAGTGGTTTTTCAACACTAACACAAGTGCGAAAAGTGTTTTTTCCACACTAACACAAGTGCGAAAAGTGGTTTTTCAACACTAACACAAGTGCGAAAAGTGGTTTTTCAACACTATCACAAGTGCAAAAAGTGTTTTTTCCACACTAATACACGTGCAAATGTGGTTTCCTGCACCAACACAAGTGCGAAAAGTGGTTTTTCAACACTAACACAAGTGCGAAAAGTGGTTTTTCAACACTAACACAAGTGCGAAAAGTGGTTTTTCAACACTAACACAAGTGCGAAAAGTGGTTTTTCAACACTAACACAAGTGTGAAAAGTGTTTTTTCCACACTAATACAAGTGCAAAAGTGGTTTCCTGCACCAACACAAGTGCGAAAAGTGGTTTTTCAACACTAACACAAGTGCGAAAAGTGGTTTTTCAATACTAACACAAGTGCGAAAAGTGGTTTTTCAACACTAACACAAGTGCGAAAAGTGGTTTTTCCACACTAATACAAGTGCAAAAGTGGTTTCCTGCACCAACACTAGTGCGAAAAGTGGTTTTTCAACACTAACACAAGTGCGAAAAGTGGTTTTTCAACACTATCACAAGTGCGAAAAGTGGATTTTCCACACTAATACAAGTGCAAAAGTGGTTTCCTGTACCAACACAAGTGCGAAAAGTGGTTTTTCAACACTAACACAAGTGCGAAAAGTGGTTTTTCAACACTAACACAAGTGCGAAAAGTGGGTTTTCAACACTATCACAAGTGCAAAAAGTGTTTTTTCCACACTATCACAAGTGCAAAAAGTGTTTTTTCCACAATAATACAAGTGCAAAAGTGGTTTCCTGCACCAACACAAGTGCGAAAAGTGGTTTTTCAACACTAACACAAGTGCGAAAAGTGGTTTTTCAACACTATCACAAGTGCAAAAAGTGTTTTTTCCACACTAATACAAGTGCAAATATGGTTTCCTGCACCAACACAAGTGCGAAAAGTGGTTTTTCAACACTAACATAAGTGCGAAAAGTGGTTTTTCAACACTAACACAAGTGCGAAAAGTGGTTTTTCAACACTAACACAAGTGCGAAAAGTGGTTTTTCAACACTAACACAAGTGCGAAAAGTGTTTTTTCCACACTAATACAAGTGCAAAAGTGGTTTCCTGCACCAACACAAGTGCGAAAAGTGGTTTTTCAACACTAACACAAGTGCGAAAAGTGGTTTTTCAACACTAACACAAGTGCGAAAAGTGGTTTTTCAACACTAACACAAGTGCAAAAAGTGGTTTTTCAACACTATCACAAGTGCAAAAAGTGTTTTTTCCACACTAATACAAGGGCAAAAGTGGTTTCCTGCACCAACACAAGTGCGAAAAGTGGTTTTTCAACACTAACACAAGTGCGAAAAGTGTTTTTTCCACACTAATACAAGTGCAAAAGTGGTTTCCTGCACCAACACAAGTGCGAAAAGTGGTTTTTCCACACGAATACAAGTGCAAAAGAGGTTTCCTGCACCAACACAAGTGCGAAAAGTGGTTTTTCAACACTAACACAAGTGTAAAAAGTGGTTTTTCAACACTAACACAAGTGCGAAAAGTGGATTTTCCACACTAATACAAGTGCAAAAGTGGTTTCCTGCACCAACACAAGTGCGAAAAGTGGTTTTTCCACACGAATACAAGTGCAAAAGAGGTTTCCTGCACCAACACAAGTGCGAAAAGTGGTTTTTCAATACTAACACAAGTGCGAAAAGTGGTTTTTCAACGCTATCACAAGTGCAAAAAGTGTTTTTTCCACACTAATACAAGTGCAAAAGTGGTTTCCTGCACCAACACAAGTGCGAAAAGTGGTTTTTCAACACTAACACAAGTGCGAAAAGTGGTTTTTCAACACTAACACAAGTGCGAAAAGTGTTTTTTCCACACTAATACAAGTGCAAAAGTGGTTTCTTGCACCAACACAAGTGCGAAAAGTGGTTTTTCAACACTAACACAAGTGCGAAAACTGGTTTTTCAACACTAACACAAGTACGAAAAGTGGTTTTTCAACACTATCACAAGTGCAAAAAGTGTTTTTTCCACACTAATACAAGTGCAAAAGTGGTTTCCTGCACCAACACAAGTGCGAAAAGTGGTTTTTCAACACTAACACAAGTGCGAAAAGTGGTTTTTCAACACTAACACAAGTGCGAAAAGTGGTTTTTCAACACTAACACAAGTGCGAAAAGTGTTTTTTCCACACTAATACAAGTGCAAAAGTGGTTTCCTGCACCAACACAAGTGCGAAAAGTGGTTTTTCAACACTAACACAAGTGCGAAAAGTGGTTTTTCAACACTAACACAAGTGCGAAAAGTGGTTTTTCAACACTAACACAAGTGCAAAAAGTGGTTTTTCAACACTATCACAAGTGCAAAAAGTGTTTTTTCCACACTAATACAAGGGCAAAAGTGGTTTCCTGCACCAACACAAGTGCGAAAAGTGGTTTTTCAACACTAACACAAGTGCGAAAAGTGTTTTTTCCACACTAATACAAGTGCAAAAGTGGTTTCCTGCACCAACACAAGTGCGAAAAGTGGTTTTTCCACACGAATACAAGTGCAAAAGAGGTTTCCTGCACCAACACAAGTGCGAAAAGTGGTTTTTCAACACTAACACAAGTGTAAAAAGTGGTTTTTCAACACTAACACAAGTGCGAAAAGTGGATTTTCCACACTAATACAAGTGCAAAAGTGGTTTCCTGCACCAACACAAGTGCGAAAAGTGGTTTTTCCACACGAATACAAGTGCAAAAGAGGTTTCCTGCACCAACACAAGTGCGAAAAGTGGTTTTTCAATACTAACACAAGTGCGAAAAGTGGTTTTTCAACGCTATCACAAGTGCAAAAAGTGTTTTTTCCACACTAATACAAGTGCAAAAGTGGTTTCCTGCACCAACACAAGTGCGAAAAGTGGTTTTTCAACACTAACACAAGTGCGAAAAGTGGTTTTTCAACACTAACACAAGTGCGAAAAGTGTTTTTTCCACACTAATACAAGTGCAAAAGTGGTTTCCTGCACCAACACAAGTGCGAAAAGTGGTTTTTCAACACTAACACAAGTGCGAAAACTGGTTTTTCAACACTAACACAAGTACGAAAAGTGGTTTTTCAACACTATCACAAGTGCAAAAAGTGTTTTTTCCACACTAATACAAGTGCAAAAGTGGTTTCCTGCACCAACACAAGTGCGAAAAGTGGTTTTTCAACACTAACACAAGTGCGAAAAGTGTTTTTTCCACACTAACACAAGTGCGAAAAGTGGTTTTTCAACACTAACACAAGTGCGAAAAGTGGTTTTTCAACACTATCACAAGTGCAAAAAGTGTTTTTTCCACACTAATACACGTGCAAATGTGGTTTCCTGCACCAACACAAGTGCGAAAAGTGGTTTTTCAACACTAACACAAGTGCGAAAAGTGGTTTTTCAACACTAACACAAGTGCGAAAAGTGGTTTTTCAACACTAACACAAGTGCGAAAAGTGGTTTTTCAACACTAACACAAGTGTGAAAAGTGTTTTTTCCACACTAATACAAGTGCAAAAGTGGTTTCCTGCACCAACACAAGTGCGAAAAGTGGTTTTTCAACACTAACACAAGTGCGAAAAGTGGTTTTTCAATACTAACACAAGTGCGAAAAGTGGTTTTTCAACACTAACACAAGTGCGAAAAGTGGTTTTTCCACACTAATACAAGTGCAAAAGTGGTTTCCTGCACCAACACTAGTGCGAAAAGTGGTTTTTCAACACTAACACAAGTGCGAAAAGTGGTTTTTCAACACTATCACAAGTGCGAAAAGTGGATTTTCCACACTAATACAAGTGCAAAAGTGGTTTCCTGTACCAACACAAGTGCGAAAAGTGGTTTTTCAACACTAACACAAGTGCGAAAAGTGGTTTTTCAACACTAACACAAGTGCGAAAAGTGGGTTTTCAACACTAACACAAGTGCGAAAAGTGTTTTTTCCACACTAATACAAGTGCAAAAGTGGTTTCCTGCACCAACACAAGTGCGAAAAGTGGTTTTTCAACACTAACACAAGTGCGAAAAGTGGTTTTTCAACACTAACACAAGTGCGAAAAGTGGTTTTTCAACACTAACACAAGTGCAAAAAGTGGTTTTTCAACACTATCACAAGTGCAAAAAGTGTTTTTTCCACACTAATACAAGGGCAAAAGTGGTTTCCTGCACCAACACAAGTGCGAAAAGTGGTTTTTCAACACTAACACAAGTGCGAAAAGTGGTTTTTCAACACTAACACAAGTGCGAAAAGTGGTTTTTCAACACTAACACAAGTGCGAAAAGTGTTTTTTCCACACTAATACAAGTGCAAAAGTGGTTTCCTGCACCAACACAAGTGCGAAAAGTGGTTTTTCAACACTAACACAAGTGCGAAAAGTGGTTTTTCAACACTAACACAAGTGCGAAAAGTGGTTTTTCAACACTAACACAAGTGCAAAAAGTGGTTTTTCAACACTATCACAAGTGCAAAAAGTGTTTTTTCCACACTAATACAAGGGCAAAAGTGGTTTCCTGCACCAACACAAGTGCGAAAAGTGGTTTTTCAACACTAACACAAGTGCGAAAAGTGTTTTTTCCACACTAATACAAGTGCAAAAGTGGTTTCCTGCACCAACACAAGTGCGAAAAGTGGTTTTTCAACGCTATCACAAGTGCAAAAAGTGTTTTTTCCACACTAATACAAGTGCAAAAGTGGTTTCCTGCACCAACACAAGTGCGAAAAGTGGTTTTTCAACACTAACACAAGTGCGAAAACTGGTTTTTCAACACTAACACAAGTGCGAAAAGTGGTTTTTCAACACTATCACAAGTGCAAAAAGTGTTTTTTCCACACTAATACAAGTGCAAAAGTGGTTTCCTGCACCAACACAAGTGCGAAAAGTGGTTTTTCAACACTAACACAAGTGCGAAAACTGGTTTTTCAACACTAACACAAGTGCGAAAAGTGGTTTTTCAACACTATCACAAGTGCAAAAAGTGTTTTTTCCACACTAATACAAGTGCAAAAGTGGTTTCCTGCACCAACACAAGTGCGAAAAGTGGTTTTTCAACACTAACACAAGTGCGAAAAGTGGTTTTTCAACACTATCACAAGTGCAAAAAGTGTTTTTTCCACACTAATACAAGTGCAAATATGGTTTCCTGCACCAACACAAGTGCGAAAAGTGGTTTTTCAACACTAACATAAGTGCGAAAAGTGGTTTTTCAACACTAACACAAGTGCGAAAAGTGGTTTTTCAACACTAACACAAGTGCGAAAAGTGGTTTTTCAACACTAACACAAGTGCGAAAAGTGTTTTTTCCACACTAATACAAGTGCAAAAGTGGTTTCCTGCACCAACACAAGTGCGAAAAGTGGTTTTTCAACACTAACACAAGTGCGAAAAGTGGTTTTTCAACACTAACACAAGTGCGAAAAGTGGTTTTTCAACACTAACACAAGTGCGAAAAGTGTTTTTTCCACACTAATACAAGTGCAAAAGTGGTTTCCTGCACCAACACAAGTGCGAAAAGTGGTTTTTCAACACTAACACAAGTGCGAAAAGTGGTTTTTCAACACTATCACAAGTGCAAAAAGTGTTTTTTCCACACTAATACAAGTGCAAATATGGTTTCCTGCACCAACACAAGTGCGAAAAGTGGTTTTTCAACACTAACATAAGTGCGAAAAGTGGTTTTTCAACACTAACACAAGTGCGAAAAGTGGTTTTTCAACACTAACACAAGTGCGAAAAGTGGTTTTTCAACACTAACACAAGTGCGAAAAGTGGTTTTTCAACACTATAACAAGTGCAAAAAGTGTTTTTTCCACACTAATACAAGTGCAAATATGGTTTCCTGCACCAACACAAGTGCGAAAAGTGGTTTTTCAACACTAACATAAGTGCGAAAAGTGGTTTTTCAACACTATCACAAGTGCAAAAAGTGTTTTTTCCACACTAATACAAGTGCAAATGTGGTTTCCTGCACCAACACAAGTGCGAAAAGTGGTTTTTCAACACTAACACAAGTGCGAAAAGTGGTTTTTCAACACTATCACAAGTGCAAAAAGTGTTTTTTCCACACTAATACAAGTGCAAATGTGGTTTCCTGCACCAACACAAGTGCGAAAAGTGGTTTTTCAACACTAACATAAGTGCGAAAATTGGTTTTTCAACACTAACACAAGTGCGAAAAGTGGTTTTTCAACACTAACACAAGTGCGAAAAGTGGTTTTTCAACACTAACACAAGTGCGAAAAGTGTTTTTTTCCACACTAATACAAGTGCAAAAGTGGTTTCCTGCACCAACACAAGTGCGAAAAGTGGTTTTTCAACACTAACACAAGTGCGAAAAGTGGTTTTTCAACACTAACACAAGTGCGAAAAGTGGTTTTTCAACACTAACACAAGTGCGAAAATTGGTTTTTCCACACTAATACAAGTGCAAAAGTGGTTTCCTGCACAAACACAAGTGCGAAAAGTGGTTTTTCAACACTAACACAAGTGCGAAAAGTGGTTTTTCAACACTAACACAAGTGCGAAAAGTGGTTTTTCCACACTAATACAAGTTGAAAAGTGGTTTCCTGCACCAACACAAGTGCGATAAGTGGTTTTTCCACACTAACACAAGTGTGAAAAGTGGTTTTTCAACAATAACACAAGTGCGAAAGGTGGTTTTTCCACACTAATACAAGTGCAAAAGTGGTTTCCTGCACCAACACAAGTGCGAAAAGTGGTTTTTCAACACTAACACAAGTGCGAAAAGTGGTTTTTCAACACTATCACAAGTGCAAAAAGTGGTTTTTCAACACTAACACAAGTGCGAAAAGTGGTTTTTCCACACTAATACAAGTGCAAAAGTGGTTTCCTGCACCAACACAATTGCGAAAAGTGGTTTTTCCACACGAATACAAGTGCAAAAGTGGTTTCCTGCACCAACACAAGTGCGAAAAGTGGTTTTTCAACACTAACAAGTGCGAAAAGTGGTTTTTCAACGCTATCACAAGTGCAAAAAGTGTTTTTTCCACACTAATACAAGTGCAAAAGTGGTTTCCTGCACCAACACAAGTGCGAAAAGTGGTTTTTCAACACTAACACAAGTGCGAAAACTGGTTTTTCAACACTAACACAAGTGCGAAAAGTGGTTTTTCAACACTACCACAAGTGCAAAAAGTGTTTTTTCCACACTAATACAAGTGCAAAAGTGGTTTCCTGCACCAACACAAGTGCGAAAAGTGGTTTTTCAACACTAACACAAGTGCGAAAAGTGGTTTTTCAACACTATCACAAGTGCAAAAAGTGTTTTTTCCACACTAATACAAGTGCAAATATGGTTTCCTGCACCAACACAAGTGCGAAAAGTGGTTTTTCAACACTAACATAAGTGCGAAAAGTGGTTTTTCAACACTAACACAAGTGCGAAAAGTGGTTTTTCAACACTAACACAAGTGCGAAAAGTGGTTTTTCAACACAAACACAAGTGCGAAAAGTGTTTTTTCCACACCAACACAAGTGCGAAAAGTGGTTTTTCAACACTAACACAAGTGCGAAAAGTGGTTTTTCAACACTAACACAAGTGCGAAAAGTGGTTTTTCAACACTAACACAAGTGCGAAAAGTGGTTTTTCCACACTAATACAAGTGCAAAAGTGGTTTCCTGCACCAACACAAGTGCGAAAAGTGGTTTTTCAACACTAACACAAGTGCGAAAAGTGGTTTTTCAACACTATCACAACTGCAAAAAGTGGTTTTTCAACACTAACACAAGTGCGAAAAGTGGTTTTTCAACACTAAAACAAGTGCGAACAGTGGTTTTTCAACACTAACACAAGTGCAAAAAGTGGTTTTTCAACACTATCACAAGTGCAAAAAGTGTTTTTTCCACACTAATACAAGGGCAAAAGTGGTTTCCTGCACCAACACAAGTGCGAAAAGTGGTTTTTCAACACTAACACACGTGCGAAAAGTGTTTTTTCCACACTAATACAAGTGCAAAAGTGGTTTCCTGCACCAACACAAGTGCGAAAAGTGGTTTTTGAACACTAACACAAGTGTGAAAAGTGGTTTTTCAACACTAACACAAGTGCGAAAAGTGGTTTTTCCACGCTAATACAAGTGCAAAAGTGGTTTCCTGCACCAACACAAGTGCGAAAAGTGGTTTTTCAACACTAACACAAGTGCAAAAAGTGGTTTTTCAACACTAACACAAGTGCGAAAAGTGGTTTTTCCACACTAATACAAGTGCAAAAGTGGTTTCCTGCACCAACACAAGTGCGAAAAGTGGTTTTTCCACACGAATACAAGTGCAAAAGAGGTTTCCTGCACCAACACAAGTGCGAAAAGTGGTTTTTCAACACTAACACAAGTGTAAAAAGTGGTTTTTCAACACTAACACAAGTGCGAAAAGTGGATTTTCCACACTAATACAAGTGCAAAAGTGGTTTCCTGCACCAACACAAGTGCGAAAAGTGGTTTTTCCACACGAATACAAGTGCAAAAGAGGTTTCCTGCACCAACACAAGTGCGAAAAGTGGTTTTTCAATACTAACACAAGTGCGAAAAGTGGTTTTTCAACGCTATCACAAGTGCAAAAAGTGTTTTTTCCACACTAATACAAGTGCAAATATGGTTTCCTGCACCAACACAAGTGCGAAAAGTGGTTTTTCAACACTAACATAAGTGCGAAAAGTGGTTTTTCAACACTAACACAAGTGCGAAAAGTGGTTTTTCAACACTAACACAAGTGCGAAAAGTGGTTTTTCAACACTAACACAAGTGCGAAAAGTGGTTTTTCAACACTATAACAAGTGCAAAAAGTGTTTTTTCCACACTAATACAAGTGCAAATATGGTTTCCTGCACCAACACAAGTGCGAAAAGTGGTTTTTCAACACTAACATAAGTGCGAAAAGTGGTTTTTCAACACTATCACAAGTGCAAAAAGTGTTTTTTCCACACTAATACAAGTGCAAATGTGGTTTCCTGCACCAACACAAGTGCGAAAAGTGGTTTTTCAACACTAACACAAGTGCGAAAAGTGGTTTTTCAACACTATCACAAGTGCAAAAAGTGTTTTTTCCACACTAATACAAGTGCAAATGTGGTTTCCTGCACCAACACAAGTGCGAAAAGTGGTTTTTCAACACTAACATAAGTGCGAAAATTGGTTTTTCAACACTAACACAAGTGCGAAAAGTGGTTTTTCAACACTAACACAAGTGCGAAAAGTGGTTTTTCAACACTAACACAAGTGCGAAAAGTGTTTTTTTCCACACTAATACAAGTGCAAAAGTGGTTTCCTGCACCAACACAAGTGCGAAAAGTGGTTTTTCAACACTAACACAAGTGCGAAAAGTGGTTTTTCAACACTAACACAAGTGCGAAAAGTGGTTTTTCAACACTAACACAAGTGCGAAAATTGGTTTTTCCACACTAATACAAGTGCAAAAGTGGTTTCCTGCACAAACACAAGTGCGAAAAGTGGTTTTTCAACACTAACACAAGTGCGAAAAGTGGTTTTTCAACACTAACACAAGTGCGAAAAGTGGTTTTTCCACACTAATACAAGTTGAAAAGTGGTTTCCTGCACCAACACAAGTGCGATAAGTGGTTTTTCCACACTAACACAAGTGTGAAAAGTGGTTTTTCAACAATAACACAAGTGCGAAAGGTGGTTTTTCCACACTAATACAAGTGCAAAAGTGGTTTCCTGCACCAACACAAGTGCGAAAAGTGGTTTTTCAACACTAACACAAGTGCGAAAAGTGGTTTTTCAACACTATCACAAGTGCAAAAAGTGGTTTTTCAACACTAACACAAGTGCGAAAAGTGGTTTTTCCACACTAATACAAGTGCAAAAGTGGTTTCCTGCACCAACACAATTGCGAAAAGTGGTTTTTCCACACGAATACAAGTGCAAAAGTGGTTTCCTGCACCAACACAAGTGCGAAAAGTGGTTTTTCAACACTAACAAGTGCGAAAAGTGGTTTTTCAACGCTATCACAAGTGCAAAAAGTGTTTTTTCCACACTAATACAAGTGCAAAAGTGGTTTCCTGCACCAACACAAGTGCGAAAAGTGGTTTTTCAACACTAACACAAGTGCGAAAACTGGTTTTTCAACACTAACACAAGTGCGAAAAGTGGTTTTTCAACACTACCACAAGTGCAAAAAGTGTTTTTTCCACACTAATACAAGTGCAAAAGTGGTTTCCTGCACCAACACAAGTGCGAAAAGTGGTTTTTCAACACTAACACAAGTGCGAAAAGTGGTTTTTCAACACTATCACAAGTGCAAAAAGTGTTTTTTCCACACTAATACAAGTGCAAATATGGTTTCCTGCACCAACACAAGTGCGAAAAGTGGTTTTTCAACACTAACATAAGTGCGAAAAGTGGTTTTTCAACACTAACACAAGTGCGAAAAGTGGTTTTTCAACACTAACACAAGTGCGAAAAGTGGTTTTTCAACACAAACACAAGTGCGAAAAGTGTTTTTTCCACACCAACACAAGTGCGAAAAGTGGTTTTTCAACACTAACACAAGTGCGAAAAGTGGTTTTTCAACACTAACACAAGTGCGAAAAGTGGTTTTTCAACACTAACACAAGTGCGAAAAGTGGTTTTTCCACACTAATACAAGTGCAAAAGTGGTTTCCTGCACCAACACAAGTGCGAAAAGTGGTTTTTCAACACTAACACAAGTGCGAAAAGTGGTTTTTCAACACTATCACAACTGCAAAAAGTGGTTTTTCAACACTAACACAAGTGCGAAAAGTGGTTTTTCAACACTAAAACAAGTGCGAACAGTGGTTTTTCAACACTAACACAAGTGCAAAAAGTGGTTTTTCAACACTATCACAAGTGCAAAAAGTGTTTTTTCCACACTAATACAAGGGCAAAAGTGGTTTCCTGCACCAACACAAGTGCGAAAAGTGGTTTTTCAACACTAACACACGTGCGAAAAGTGTTTTTTCCACACTAATACAAGTGCAAAAGTGGTTTCCTGCACCAACACAAGTGCGAAAAGTGGTTTTTGAACACTAACACAAGTGTGAAAAGTGGTTTTTCAACACTAACACAAGTGCGAAAAGTGGTTTTTCCACGCTAATACAAGTGCAAAAGTGGTTTCCTGCACCAACACAAGTGCGAAAAGTGGTTTTTCAACACTAACACAAGTGCAAAAAGTGGTTTTTCAACACTAACACAAGTGCGAAAAGTGGTTTTTCCACACTAATACAAGTGCAAAAGTGGTTTCCTGCACCAACACAAGTGCGAAAAGTGGTTTTTCCACACGAATACAAGTGCAAAAGAGGTTTCCTGCACCAACACAAGTGCGAAAAGTGGTTTTTCAACACTAACACAAGTGTAAAAAGTGGTTTTTCAACACTAACACAAGTGCGAAAAGTGGATTTTCCACACTAATACAAGTGCAAAAGTGGTTTCCTGCACCAACACAAGTGCGAAAAGTGGTTTTTCCACACGAATACAAGTGCAAAAGAGGTTTCCTGCACCAACACAAGTGTGAAAAGTGGTTTTTCAATACTAACACAAGTGCGAAAAGTGGTTTTTCAACGCTATCACAAGTGCAAAAAGTGTTTTTTCCACACTAATACAAGTGCAAAAGTGGTTTCCTGCACCAACACAAGTGCGAAAAGTGGTTTTTCAACACTAACACAAGTGCGAAAAGTGGTTTTTCAACACTAACACAAGTGCGAAAAGTGTTTTTTCCACACTAATACAAGTGCAAAAGTGGTTTCCTGCACCAACACAAGTGCGAAAAGTGGTTTTTCAACACTAACACAAGTGCGAAAACTGGTTTTTCAACACTAACACAAGTACGAAAAGTGGTTTTTCAACACTATCACAAGTGCAAAAAGTGTTTTTTCCACACTAATACAAGTGCAAAAGTGGTTTCCTGCACCAACACAAGTGCGAAAAGTGGTTTTTCAACACTAACACAAGTGCGAAAAGTGTTTTTTCCACACTAACACAAGTGCGAAAAGTGGTTTTTCAACACTAACACAAGTGCGAAAAGTGGTTTTTCAACACTATCACAAGTGCAAAAAGTGTTTTTTCCACACTAATACACGTGCAAATGTGGTTTCCTGCACCAACACAAGTGCGAAAAGTGGTTTTTCAACACTAACACAAGTGCGAAAAGTGGTTTTTCAACACTAACACAAGTGCGAAAAGTGGTTTTTCAACACTAACACAAGTGCGAAAAGTGGTTTTTCAACACTAACACAAGTGTGAAAAGTGTTTTTTCCACACTAATACAAGTGCAAAAGTGGTTTCCTGCACCAACACAAGTGCGAAAAGTGGTTTTTCAACACTAACACAAGTGCGAAAAGTGGTTTTTCAATACTAACACAAGTGCGAAAAGTGGTTTTTCAACACTAACACAAGTGCGAAAAGTGGTTTTTCCACACTAATACAAGTGCAAAAGTGGTTTCCTGCACCAACACTAGTGCGAAAAGTGGTTTTTCAACACTAACAGAAGTGCGAAAAGTGGTTTTTCAACACTATCACAAGTGCGAAAAGTGGATTTTCCACACTAATACAAGTGCAAAAGTGGTTTCCTGTACCAACACAAGTGCGAAAAGTGGTTTTTCAACACTAACACAAGTGCGAAAAGTGGTTTTTCAACACTAACACAAGTGCGAAAAGTGGGTTTTCAACACTATCACAAGTGCAAAAAGTGTTTTTTCCACACTATCACAAGTGCAAAAAGTGTTTTTTCCACAATAATACAAGTGCAAAAGTGGTTTCCTGCACCAACACAAGTGCGAAAAGTGGTTTTTCAACACTAACACAAGTGCGAAAAGTGGTTTTTCAACACTATCACAAGTGCAAAAAGTGTTTTTTCCACACTAATACAAGTGCAAATATGGTTTCCTGCACCAACACAAGTGCGAAAAGTGGTTTTTCAACACTAACATAAGTGCGAAAAGTGGTTTTTCAACACTAACACAAGTGCGAAAAGTGGTTTTTCAACACTAACACAAGTGCGAAAAGTGGTTTTTCAACACTAACACAAGTGCGAAAAGTGTTTTTTCCACACTAATACAAGTGCAAAAGTGGTTTCCTGCACCAACACAAGTGCGAAAAGTGGTTTTTCAACACTAACACAAGTGCGAAAAGTGGTTTTTCAACACTAACACAAGTGCGAAAAGTGGTTTTTCAACACTAACACAAGTGCAAAAAGTGGTTTTTCAACACTATCACAAGTGCAAAAAGTGTTTTTTCCACACTAATACAAGGGCAAAAGTGGTTTCCTGCACCAACACAAGTGCGAAAAGTGGTTTTTCAACACTAACACAAGTGCGAAAAGTGTTTTTTCCACACTAATACAAGTGCAAAAGTGGTTTCCTGCACCAACACAAGTGCGAAAAGTGGTTTTTCAACGCTATCACAAGTGCAAAAAGTGTTTTTTCCACACTAATACAAGTGCAAAAGTGGTTTCCTGCACCAACACAAGTGCGAAAAGTGGTTTTTCAACACTAACACAAGTGCGAAAACTGGTTTTTCAACACTAACACAAGTGCGAAAAGTGGTTTTTCAACACTATCACAAGTGCAAAAAGTGTTTTTTCCACACTAATACAAGTGCAAAAGTGGTTTCCTGCACCAACACAAGTGCGAAAAGTGGTTTTTCAACACTAACACAAGTGCGAAAACTGGTTTTTCAACACTAACACAAGTGCGAAAAGTGGTTTTTCAACACTATCACAAGTGCAAAAAGTGTTTTTTCCACACTAATACAAGTGCAAAAGTGGTTTCCTGCACCAACACAAGTGCGAAAAGTGGTTTTTCAACACTAACACAAGTGCGAAAAGTGGTTTTTCAACACTATCACAAGTGCAAAAAGTGTTTTTTCCACACTAATACAAGTGCAAATATGGTTTCCTGCACCAACACAAGTGCGAAAAGTGGTTTTTCAACACTAACATAAGTGCGAAAAGTGGTTTTTCAACACTAACACAAGTGCGAAAAGTGGTTTTTCAACACTAACACAAGTGCGAAAAGTGGTTTTTCAACACTAACACAAGTGCGAAAAGTGTTTTTTCCACACTAATACAAGTGCAAAAGTGGTTTCCTGCACCAACACAAGTGCGAAAAGTGGTTTTTCAACACTAACACAAGTGCGAAAAGTGGTTTTTCAACACTAACACAAGTGCGAAAAGTGGTTTTTCAACACTAACACAAGTGCGAAAAGTGTTTTTTCCACACTAATACAAGTGCAAAAGTGGTTTCCTGCACCAACACAAGTGCGAAAAGTGGTTTTTCAACACTAACACAAGTGCGAAAAGTGGTTTTTCAACACTATCACAAGTGCAAAAAGTGTTTTTTCCACACTAATACAAGTGCAAATATGGTTTCCTGCACCAACACAAGTGCGAAAAGTGGTTTTTCAACACTAACATAAGTGCGAAAAGTGGTTTTTCAACACTAACACAAGTGCGAAAAGTGGTTTTTCAACACTAACACAAGTGCGAAAAGTGGTTTTTCAACACTGACACAAGTGCGAAAAGTGTTTTTTCCACACTAATACAAGTGCAAAAGTGGTTTCCTGCACCAACACAAGTGCGAAAAGTGGTTTTTCAACACTAACACAAGTGCGAAAAGTGTTTTTTCCACACTAATACAAGTGCAAAAGTGGTTTCCTGCACCAACACAAGTGCGAAAAGTGGTTTTTCAACACTAACACAAGTGCGAAAAGTGGTTTTTCAACACTAACACAAGTGCGAAAAGTGGTTTTTCAACACTAACACAAGTGCAAAAAGTGGTTTTTCAACACTATCACAAGTGCAAAAAGTGTTTTTTCCACACTAATACAAGGGCAAAAGTGGTTTCCTGCACCAACACAAGTGCGAAAAGTGGTTTTTCAACACTAACACAAGTGCGAAAAGTGTTTTTTCCACACTAATACAAGTGCAAAAGTGGTTTCCTGCACCAACACAAGTGCGAAAAGTGGTTTTTCAACGCTATCACAAGTGCAAAAAGTGTTTTTTCCACACTAATACAAGTGCAAAAGTGGTTTCCTGCACCAACACAAGTGCGAAAAGTGGTTTTTCAACACTAACACAAGTGCGAAAACTGGTTTTTCAACACTAACACAAGTGCGAAAAGTGGTTTTTCAACACTATCACAAGTGCAAAAAGTGTTTTTTCCACACTAATACAAGTGCAAAAGTGGTTTCCTGCACCAACACAAGTGCGAAAAGTGGTTTTTCAACACTAACACAAGTGCGAAAACTGGTTTTTCAACACTAACACAAGTGCGAAAAGTGGTTTTTCAACACTATCACAAGTGCAAAAAGTGTTTTTTCCACACTAATACAAGTGCAAAAGTGGTTTCCTGCACCAACACAAGTGCGAAAAGTGGTTTTTCAACACTAACACAAGTGCGAAAAGTGGTTTTTCAACACTATCACAAGTGCAAAAAGTGTTTTTTCCACACTAATACAAGTGCAAATATGGTTTCCTGCACCAACACAAGTGCGAAAAGTGGTTTTTCAACACTAACATAAGTGCGAAAAGTGGTTTTTCAACACTAACACAAGTGCGAAAAGTGGTTTTTCAACACTAACACAAGTGCGAAAAGTGGTTTTTCAACACTAACACAAGTGCGAAAAGTGTTTTTTCCACACTAATACAAGTGCAAAAGTGGTTTCCTGCACCAACACAAGTGCGAAAAGTGGTTTTTCAACACTAACACAAGTGCGAAAAGTGGGTTTTCAACACTAACACAAGTGCGAAAAGTGGTTTTTCAACACTAACACAAGTGCGAAAAGTGTTTTTTCCACACTAATACAAGTGCAAAAGTGGTTTCCTGCACCAACACAAGTGCGAAAAGTGGTTTTTCAACACTAACACAAGTGCGAAAAGTGGTTTTTCAACACTATCACAAGTGCAAAAAGTGTTTTTTCCACACTAATACAAGTGCAAATATGGTTTCCTGCACCAACACAAGTGCGAAAAGTGGTTTTTCAACACTAACATAAGTGCGAAAAGTGGTTTTTCAGCACTAACACAAGTGCGAAAAGTGGTTTTTCAACACTAACACAAGTGCGAAAAGTGGTTTTTCAACACTGACACAAGTGCGAAAAGTATTTTTTCCACACTAATACAAGTGCAAAAGTGGTTTCCTGCACCAACACAAGTGCGAAAAGTGGTTTTTCAACACTAACACAAGTGCGAAAAGTGGTTTTTCAACACTAACACAAGTGCGAAAAGTGGTTTTTCAACACTAACACAAGTGCGAAAAGTGGTTTTCCACACTAATACAAGTGCAAAAGTGGTTTCCTGCACCAACACAAGTGCGAAAAATGGTTTTTCAACACTAACACAAGTGCGAAAAGTGGTTTTTCAACACTAACACAAGTGCGAACAGTGGTTTTTCAACACTAACACAAGTGCAAAAAGTGGTTTTTCCACACTAATACAAGTGCAAATGTGGTTTCCTGCACCAACACAAGTGCGAAAAGTGGTTTTTCAACACTAACACAAGTGCGAAAAGTGTTTTTTCCACACTAATACAAGTGCAAAAGTGGTTTCCTGCACCAACACAAGTGCGAAAAGTGGTTTTTCAACACTAACACAAGTGCGAAAAGTGGTTTTTCAACACTATCACAAGTGCAAAAAGTGTTTTTTCCACACTAATACAAGTGCAAATGTGGTTTCCTGCACCAACACAAGTGCGAAAAGTGGTTTTTCAACACTAACATAAGTGCGAAAAGTGGTTTTTCAACACTAACACAAGTGCGAAAAGTGGTTTTTCAACACTAACACAAGTGCGGAAAGTGGTTTTTCAACACTAACACAAGTGCGAAAAGTGTTTTTTCCACACTAATACAAGTGCAAAAGTGGTTTCCTGCACCAACACAAGTGCGAAAAGTGGTTTTTCAACACTAACACAAGTGCGAAAAGTGGTTTTTCAACACTAACACAAGTGCGAAAAGTGGTTTTTCAACACTAACACAAGTGCGAAAAGTGTTTTTTCCACACTAATACAAGTGCAAAAGTGGTTTCCTGCACCAACACAAGTGCGAAAAGTGGTTTTTCAACACTAACACAAGTGCGAAAAGTGGTTTTTCAACACTAACACAAGTGCGAAAAGTGGTTTTTCAACACTAACACAAGTGCGAAAAGTGTTTTTTCCACACTAATACAAGTGCAAAAGTGGTTTCCTGCACCAACACAAGTGCGAAAAGTGGTTTTTCAACACTAACACAAGTGCGAAAAGTGGTTTTTCAACACTATCACAAGTGCAAAAAGTGTTTTTTCCACACTAATACAAGTGCAAATATGGTTTCCTGCACCAACACAAGTGCGAAAAGTGGTTTTTCAACACTAACATAAGTGCGAAAAGTGGTTTTTCAACACTAACACAAGTGCGAAAAGTGGTTTTTCAACACTAACACAAGTGCGAAAAGTGGTTTTTCAACACTGACACAAGTGCGAAAAGTGTTTTTTCCACACTAATACAAGTGCAAAAGTGGTTTCCTGCACCAACACAAGTGCGAAAAGTGGTTTTTCAACACTAACACAAGTGCGAAAAGTGTTTTTTCCACACTAATACAAGTGCAAAAGTGGTTTCCTGCACCAACACAAGTGCGAAAAGTGGTTTTTCAACACTAACACAAGTGCGAAAAGTGGTTTTTCAACACTAACACAAGTGCGAAAAGTGGTTTTTCAACACTAACACAAGTGCAAAAAGTGGTTTTTCAACACTATCACAAGTGCAAAAAGTGTTTTTTCCACACTAATACAAGGGCAAAAGTGGTTTCCTGCACCAACACAAGTGCGAAAAGTGGTTTTTCAACACTAACACAAGTGCGAAAAGTGTTTTTTCCACACTAATACAAGTGCAAAAGTGGTTTCCTGCACCAACACAAGTGCGAAAAGTGGTTTTTCAACGCTATCACAAGTGCAAAAAGTGTTTTTTCCACACTAATACAAGTGCAAAAGTGGTTTCCTGCACCAACACAAGTGCGAAAAGTGGTTTTTCAACACTAACACAAGTGCGAAAACTGGTTTTTCAACACTAACACAAGTGCGAAAAGTGGTTTTTCAACACTATCACAAGTGCAAAAAGTGTTTTTTCCACACTAATACAAGTGCAAAAGTGGTTTCCTGCACCAACACAAGTGCGAAAAGTGGTTTTTCAACACTAACACAAGTGCGAAAACTGGTTTTTCAACACTAACACAAGTGCGAAAAGTGGTTTTTCAACACTATCACAAGTGCAAAAAGTGTTTTTTCCACACTAATACAAGTGCAAAAGTGGTTTCCTGCACCAACACAAGTGCGAAAAGTGGTTTTTCAACACTAACACAAGTGCGAAAAGTGGTTTTTCAACACTATCACAAGTGCAAAAAGTGTTTTTTCCACACTAATACAAGTGCAAATATGGTTTCCTGCACCAACACAAGTGCGAAAAGTGGTTTTTCAACACTAACATAAGTGCGAAAAGTGGTTTTTCAACACTAACACAAGTGCGAAAAGTGGTTTTTCAACACTAACACAAGTGCGAAAAGTGGTTTTTCAACACTAACACAAGTGCGAAAAGTGTTTTTTCCACACTAATACAAGTGCAAAAGTGGTTTCCTGCACCAACACAAGTGCGAAAAGTGGTTTTTCAACACTAACACAAGTGCGAAAAGTGGGTTTTCAACACTAACACAAGTGCGAAAAGTGGTTTTTCAACACTAACACAAGTGCGAAAAGTGTTTTTTCCACACTAATACAAGTGCAAAAGTGGTTTCCTGCACCAACACAAGTGCGAAAAGTGGTTTTTCAACACTAACACAAGTGCGAAAAGTGGTTTTTCAACACTATCACAAGTGCAAAAAGTGTTTTTTCCACACTAATACAAGTGCAAATATGGTTTCCTGCACCAACACAAGTGCGAAAAGTGGTTTTTCAACACTAACATAAGTGCGAAAAGTGGTTTTTCAGCACTAACACAAGTGCGAAAAGTGGTTTTTCAACACTAACACAAGTGCGAAAAGTGGTTTTTCAACACTGACACAAGTGCGAAAAGTATTTTTTCCACACTAATACAAGTGCAAAAGTGGTTTCCTGCACCAACACAAGTGCGAAAAGTGGTTTTTCAACACTAACACAAGTGCGAAAAGTGGTTTTTCAACACTAACACAAGTGCGAAAAGTGGTTTTTCAACACTAACACAAGTGCGAAAAGTGGTTTTCCACACTAATACAAGTGCAAAAGTGGTTTCCTGCACCAACACAAGTGCGAAAAATGGTTTTTCAACACTAACACAAGTGCGAAAAGTGGTTTTTCAACACTAACACAAGTGCGAACAGTGGTTTTTCAACACTAACACAAGTGCAAAAAGTGGTTTTTCCACACTAATACAAGTGCAAATGTGGTTTCCTGCACCAACACAAGTGCGAAAAGTGGTTTTTCAACACTAACACAAGTGCGAAAAGTGTTTTTTCCACACTAATACAAGTGCAAAAGTGGTTTCCTGCACCAACACAAGTGCGAAAAGTGGTTTTTCAACACTAACACAAGTGCGAAAAGTGGTTTTTCAACACTATCACAAGTGCAAAAAGTGTTTTTTCCACACTAATACAAGTGCAAATGTGGTTTCCTGCACCAACACAAGTGCGAAAAGTGGTTTTTCAACACTAACATAAGTGCGAAAAGTGGTTTTTCAACACTAACACAAGTGCGAAAAGTGGTTTTTCAACACTAACACAAGTGCGGAAAGTGGTTTTTCAACACTAACACAAGTGCGAAAAGTGTTTTTTCCACACTAATACAAGTGCAAAAGTGGTTTCCTGCACCAACACAAGTGCGAAAAGTGGTTTTTCAACACTAACACAAGTGCGAAAAGTGGTTTTTCAACACTAACACAAGTGCGAAAAGTGGTTTTTCAACACTAACACAAGTGCGAAAAGTGTTTTTTCCACACTAATACAAGTGCAAAAGTGGTTTCCTGCACCAACACAAGTGCGAAAAGTGGTTTTTCAACACTAACACAAGTGCGAAAAGTGGTTTTTCAACACTATCACAAGTGCAAAAAGTGTTTTTTCCACACTAATACAAGTGCAAATATGGTTTCCTGCACCAACACAAGTGCGAAAAGTGGTTTTTCAACACTAACATAAGTGCGAAAAGTGGTTTTTCAACACTAACACAAGTGTGAAAAGTGGTTTTTCAACACTAACACAAGTGCGAAAAGTGGTTTTTCAACACTGACACAAGTGCGAAAAGTGTTTTTTCCACACTAATACAAGTGCAAAAGTGGTTTCCTGCACCAACACAAGTGCGAAAAGTGGTTTTTCAACACTAACACAAGTGCGAAAAGTGGTTTTTCAACACTAACACAAGTGCGAAAAGTGGTTTTTCAACACTAACACAAGTGCGAAAAGTGGTTTTCCACACTAATACAAGTGCAAAAGTGGTTTCCTGCACCAACACAAGTGCGAAAAATGGTTTTTCAACACTAACACAAGTGCGAAAAGTGGTTTTTCAACACTAACACAAGTGCGAACAGTGGTTTTTCAACACTAACACAAGTGCAAAAAGTGGTTTTTCCACACTAATACAAGTGCAAATGTGGTTTCCTGCACCAACACAAGTGCGAAAAGTGGTTTTTCAACACTAACACAAGTGCGAAAAGTGGTTTTTCCACACTAATACAAGTGCAAAAGTGGTTTCCTGCACCAACACAAGTGCGAAAAGTGGTTTTTCAACACTAACACAAGTGCGAAAAGTGGTTTTTCAACACTAACACAAGTGCGAAAACTGGTTTTTCAACACTAACACAAGTGCGAAAAGTGGTTTTTCAACACTATCACAAGTGCAAAAAGTGTTTTTTCCACACTAATACAAGTGCAAAAGTGGTTTCCTGCACCAACACAAGTGCGAAAAGTGGTTTTTCAACACTAACATAAGTGCGAAAAGTGGTTTTTCAACACTATCACAAGTGCAAAAAGTGTTTTTTCCACACTAATACAAGTGCAAATGTGGTTTCCTGCACCAACACAAGTGCGAAAAGTGGTTTTTCAACACTAACATAAGTGCAAAAAGTGGTTTTTCAACACTAACACAAGTGCGAAAAGTGGTTTTTCAACACTAACACAAGTGCGGAAAGTGGTTTTTCAACACTAACACAAGTGCGAAAAGTGTTTTTTCCACACTAATACAAGTGCAAAAGTGGTTTCCTGCACCAACACAAGTGCGAAAAGTGGTTTTTCAACACTAACACAAGTGCGAAAAGTGGTTTTTCAACACTAACACAAGTGCGAAAAGTGGTTTTTCAACACTAACACAAGTGTGAAAAGTGGTTTTTCCACACTAATACAAGTGCAAAAGTGGTTTCCTGCACAAACACAAGTGCGAAAAGTGGTTTTTCAACACTAACACAAGTGCGAAAAGTGGTTTTTCAACACTAACACAAGTGCGAAAAGTGGTTTTTCCACACTAATACAAGTTGAAAAGTGGTTTCCTGCACCAACACAAGTGCGAAAAGTGGTTTTTCAATACTAACACAAGTGTAAAAAGTGGTTTTTCAACACTAACACAAGTGCAAAAAGTGTTTTTTCCACACTAATACAAGTGCAAAAGTGGTTTCCTGCACAAACACAAGTGCGATAAGTGGTTTTTCCACACTAACACAAGTGTGAAAAGTGGTTTTTCAACAATAACACAAGTGCGAAAGGTGGTTTTTCCACACTAATACAAGTGCAAAAGTGGTTTCCTGCACCAACACAAGTGCGAAAAGTGGTTTTTCAACACTAACACAAGTGCGAAAAGTGTTTTTTCAACACTATCACAAGTGCAAAAAGTGGTTTTTCAACACTAACACAAGTGCGAAAAGTGGTTTTTCCACACTAATACAAGTGCAAAAGTGGTTTCCTGCACCAACACAATTGCGAAAAGTGGTTTTTCCACACGAATACAAGTGCAAAAGTGGTTTCCTGCACCAACACAAGTGCGAAAAGTGGTTTTTCAACACTAACAAGTGCGAAAAGTGGTTTTTCAACGCTATCACAAGTGCAAAAAGTGTTTTTTCCACACTAATACAAGTGCAAAAGTGGTTTCCTGCACCAACACAAGTGCGAAAAGTGGTTTTTCAACACTAACACAAGTGCGAAAACTGGTTTTTCAACACTAACACAAGTGCGAAAAGTGGTTTTTCAACACTATCATAAGTGCAAAAAGTGTTTTTTCCACACTAATACAAGTGCAAAAGTGGTTTCCTGCACCAACACAAGTGCGAAAAGTGGTTTTTCAACACTAACACAAGTGCGAAAAGTGGTTTTTCAACACTATCACAAGTGCAAAAAGTGTTTTTTCCACACTAATACAAGTGCAAATATGGTTTCCTGCACCAACACAAGTGCGAAAAGTGGTTTTTCAACACTAACATAAGTGCGAAAAGTGGTTTTTCAACACTAACACAAGTGCGAAAAGTGGTTTTTCAACACTAACACAAGTGCGAAAAGTGGTTTTTCCACACTAATACAAGTGCAAAAGTGGTTTCCTGCACCAACACAAGTGCGAAAAGTGGTTTTTCAACACTAACACAAGTGCGAAAAGTGGTTTTTCAACACTAACACAAGTGCGAAAAGTGGTTTTTCAACACTAACACAAGTGCGAAAAGTGGTTTTTCCACACTAATACAAGTGCAAAAGTGGTTTCCTGCACCAACACAAGTGCGAAAAGTGGTTTTTCAACACTAACACAAGTGCGAAATGTGGTTTTTCAACACTATCACAACTGCAAAAAGTGGTTTTTCAACACTAACACAAGTGCGAAAAGTGATTTTTCAACACTAACACAAGTGCGAACAGTGGTTTTTCAACACTAACACAAGTGCAAAAAGTGGTTTTTCAACACTATCACAAGTGCAAAAAGTGTTTTTTCCACACTAATACAAGGGCAAAAGTGGTTTCCTGCACCAACACAAGTGCGAAAAGTGGTTTTTCAACACTAACACAAGTGCGAAAAGTGTTTTTTCCACACTAATACAAGTGCAAAAGTGGTTTCCTGCACCAACATAAGTGCGAAAAGTGGTTTTTCAACACTAACACAAGTGTGAAAAGTGGTTTTTCAACACTAACACAAGTGCGAAAAGTGGTTTTTCCACGCTAATACAAGTGCAAAAGTGGTTTCCTGCACCAACACAAGTGCGAAAAGTGGTTTTTCAACACTAACACCAGTGCGAAAAGTGGTTTTTCAACACTAACACAAGTGCGAAAAGTGGTTTTTCCACACTAATACAAGTGCAAAAGTGGTTTCCTGCACCAACACAAGTGCGAAAAGTGGTTTTCCCACACGAATACAAGTGCAAAAGAGGTTTCCTGCACCAACACAAGTGCGAAAAGTGGTTTTTCAACACTAACACAAGTGCGAAAACTGGTTTTTCAACACTAACACAAGTGCGAAAAGTGGATTTTCAACACTATCACAAGTGCAAAAAGTGTTTTTTCCACACTAATACAAGTGCAAAAGTGGTTTCCTGCACCAACACAAGTGCGAAAAGTGGTTTTTCAACACTAACACAAGTGCGAAAAGTGGTTTTTCAACACTATCACAAGTGCAAAAAGTGTTTTTTCCACACTAATACAAGTGCAAATGTGGTTTCCTGCACCAACACAAGTGCGATAAGTGGTTTTTCAACACTAACACAAGTGCGAAAAGTGGTTTTTCCACACTAATACAAGTGCAAAAGTGGTTTCCTGCACCAACACAAGTGCGAAAAGTGGTTTTTCAACACTAACACAAGTGCGAAAAGTGGTTTTTCAACACTAACACAAGTGCGAAAACTGGTTTTTCAACACTAACACAAGTGCGAAAAGTGGTTTTTCAACACTATCACAAGTGCAAAAAGTGTTTTTTCCACACTAATACAAGTGCAAAAGTGGTTTCCTGCACCAACACAAGTGCGAAAAGTGGTTTTTCAACACTAACACAAGTGCGAAAAGTGGTTTTTCAACACTAACACAAGTGCGAAAAGTGGTTTTTCAACACTAACACAAGTGCGAAAACTGGTTTTTCAACACTAACAAGTGCGAAAAGTAGTTTTTCAACGCTATCACAAGTGCAAAAAGTGTTTTTTCCACACTAATACAAGTGCAAAAGTGGTTTCCTGCACCAACACAAGTGCGAAAAGTGGTTTTTCAACACTAACACAAGTGCGAAAAGTGGTTTTTCAACACTAACACAAGTGCGAAACGTGGTTTTTCAACACTGACACAAGTGCGAAAAGTGTTTTTTCCACACTAATACAAGTGCAAAAGTGGTTTCCTGCACCAACACAAGTGCGAAAAGTGGTTTTTCAACACTAACACAAGTGCGAAAAGTGGTTTTTCAACACTAACACAAGTGCGAAAAGTGGTTTTTCAACACTAACACAAGTGCGAAAAGTGGTTTTCCACACTAATACAAGTGCAAAAGTGGTTTCCTGCACCAACACAAGTGCGAAAAATGGTTTTTCAACACTAACACAAGTGCGAAAAGTGGTTTTTCAACACTAACACAAGTGCGAACAGTGGTTTTTCAACACTAACACAAGTGCAAAAAGTGGTTTTTCCACACTAATACAAGTGCAAATGTGGTTTCCTGCACCAACACAAGTGCGAAAAGTGGTTTTTCAACACTAACACAAGTGCGAAAAGTGTTTTTTCCACACTAATACAAGTGCAAAAGTGGTTTCCTGCACCAACACAAGTGCGAAAAGTGGTTTTTCAACACTAACACAAGTGCGAAAAGTGGTTTTTCAACACTATCACAAGTGCAAAAAGTGTTTTTTCCACACTAATACAAGTGCAAATGTGGTTTCCTGCACCAACACAAGTGCGAAAAGTGGTTTTTCAACACTAACATAAGTGCGAAAAGTGGTTTTTCAACACTAACACAAGTGCGAAAAGTGGTTTTTCAACACTAACACAAGTGCGGAAAGTGGTTTTTCAACACTAACACAAGTGCGAAAAGTGTTTTTTCCATACTAATACAAGTGCAAAAGTGGTTTCCTGCACCAACACAAGTGCGAAAAGTGGTTTTTCAACACTAACACAAGTGCGAAAAGTGGTTTTTCAACACTAACACAAGTGCGAAAAGTGGTTTTTCAACACTAACACAAGTGCGAAAAGTGTTTTTTCCACACTAATACAAGTGCAAAAGTGGTTTCCTGCACCAACACAAGTGCGAAAAGTGGTTTTTCAACACTAACACAAGTGCGAAAAGTGGTTTTTCAACACTATCACAAGTGCAAAAAGTGTTTTTTCCACACTAATACAAGTGCAAATATGGTTTCCTGCACCAACACAAGTGCGAAAAGTGGTTTTTCAACACTAACATAAGTGCGAAAAGTGGTTTTTCAACACTAACACAAGTGCGAAAAGTGGTTTTTCAACACTAACACAAGTGCGAAAAGTGGTTTTTCAACACTGACACAAGTGCGAAAAGTGTTTTTTCCACACTAATACAAGTGCAAAAGTGGTTTCCTGCACCAACACAAGTGCGAAAAGTGGTTTTTCAACACTAACACAAGTGCGAAAAGTGGTTTTTCAACACTAACACAAGTGCGAAAAGTGGTTTTTCAACACTAACACAAGTGCGAAAAGTGGTTTTCCACACTAATACAAGTGCAAAAGTGGTTTCCTGCACCAACACAAGTGCGAAAAATGGTTTTTCAACACTAACACAAGTGCGAAAAGTGGTTTTTCAACACTAACACAAGTGCGAACAGTGGTTTTTCAACACTAACACAAGTGCAAAAAGTGGTTTTTCCACACTAATACAAGTGCAAATGTGGTTTCCTGCACCAACACAAGTGCGAAAAGTGGTTTTTCAACACTAACACAAGTGCGAAAAGTGGTTTTTCCACACTAATACAAGTGCAAAAGTGGTTTCCTGCACCAACACAAGTGCGAAAAGTGGTTTTTCAACACTAACACAAGTGCGAAAAGTGGTTTTTCAACACTAACACAAGTGCGAAAACTGGTTTTTCAACACTATCACAAGTGCAAAAAGTGTTTTTCCACACTAATACAAGTGCAAAAGTGGTTTCCTGCACCAACACAAGTGCGAAAAGTGGTTTTTCAACACTAACATAAGTGCGAAAAGTGGTTTTTCAACACTATCACAAGTGCAAAAAGTGTTTTTTCCACACTAATACAAGTGCAAATGTGGTTTCCTGCACCAACACAAGTGCGAAAAGTGGTTTTTCAACACTAACATAAGTGCAAAAAGTGGTTTTTCAACACTAACACAAGTGCGAAAAGTGGTTTTTCAACACTAACACAAGTGCGGAAAGTGGTTTTTCAACACTAACACAAGTGCGAAAAGTGTTTTTTCCACACTAATACAAGTGCAAAAGTGGTTTCCTGCACCAACACAAGTGCGAAAAGTGGTTTTTCAACACTAACACAAGTGCGAAAAGTGGTTTTTCAACACTAACACAAGTGCGAAAAGTGGTTTTTCAACACTAACACAAGTGCGAAAAGTGGTTTTTCCACACTAATACAAGTGCAAAAGTGGTTTCCTGCACAAACACAAGTGCGAAAAGTGGTTTTTCAACACTAACACAAGTGCGAAAAGTGGTTTTTCAACACTAACACAAGTGCGAAAAGTGGTTTTTCCACACTAATACAAGTTGAAAAGTGGTTTCCTGCACCAACACAAGTGCGAAAAGTGGTTTTTCAATACTAACACAAGTGTAAAAAGTGGTTTTTCAACACTAACACAAGTGCAAAAAGTGTTTTTTCCACACTAATACAAGTGCAAAAGTGGTTTCCTGCACAAACACAAGTGCGATAAGTGGTTTTTCCACACTAATACAAGTGTGAAAAGTGGTTTTTCAACAATAACACAAGTGCGAAAGGTGGTTTTTCCACACTAATACAAGTGCAAAAGTGGTTTCCTGCACCAACACAAGTGCGAAAAGTGGTTTTTCAACACTAACACAAGTGCGAAAAGTGTTTTTTCAACACTATCACAAGTGCAAAAAGTGGTTTTTCAACACTAACACAAGTGCGAACAGTGGTTTTTCCACACTAATACAAGTGCAAAAGTGGTTTCCTGCACCAACACAATTGCGAAAAGTGGTTTTTCCACACGAATACAAGTGCAAAAGTGGTTTCCTGCACCAACACAAGTGCGAAAAGTGGTTTTTCAACACTAACAAGTGCGAAAAGTGGTTTTTCAACGCTATCACAAGTGCAAAAAGTGTTTTTTCCACACTAATACAAGTGCAAAAGTGGTTTCCTGCACCAACACAAGTGCGAAAAGTGGTTTTTCAACACTAACACAAGTGCGAAAACTGGTTTTTCAACACTAACACAAGTGCGAAAAGTGGTTTTTCAACACTATCACAAGTGCAAAAAGTGTTTTTTCCACACTAATACAAGTGCAAAAGTGGTTTCCTGCACCAACACAAGTGCGAAAAGTGGTTTTTCAACACTAACACAAGTGCGAAAAGTGGTTTTTCAACACTATCACAAGTGCAAAAAGTGTTTTTTCCACACTAATACAAGTGCAAATATGGTTTCCTGCACCAACACAAGTGCGAAAAGTGGTTTTTCAACACTAACATAAGTGCGAAAAGTGGTTTTTCAACACTAACACAAGTGCGAAAAGTGGTTTTTCAACACTAACACAAGTGCGAAAAGTGGTTTTTCCACACTAATACAAGTGCAAAAGTGGTTTCCTGCACCAAAACAAGTGCGAAAAGTGGTTTTTCAACACTAACACAAGTGCGAAAAGTGGTTTTTCAACACTAACACAAGTGCGAAAAGTGGTTTTTCAACACTAACACAAGTGCGAAAAGTGGTTTTTCCACACTAATACAAGTGCAAAAGTGGTTTCCTGCACCAACACAAGTGCGAAAAGTGGTTTTTCAACACTAACACAAGTGCGAAATGTGGTTTTTCAACACTATCACAACTGCAAAAAGTGGTTTTTCAACACTAACACAAGTGCGAAAAGTGGTTTTTCAACACTAACACAAGTGCGAACAGTGGTTTTTCAACACTAACACAAGTGCAAAAAGTGGTTTTTCAACACTATCACAAGTGCAAAAAGTGTTTTTTCCACACTAATACAAGGGCAAAAGTGGTTTCCTGCACCAACACAAGTGCGAAAAGTGGTTTTTCAACACTAACACAAGTGCGAAAAGTGTTTTTTCCACACTAATACAAGTGCAAAAGTGGTTTCCTGCACCAACATAAGTGCGAAAAGTGGTTTTTCAACACTAACACAAGTGTGAAAAGTGGTTTTTCAACACTAACACAAGTGCGAAAAGTGGTTTTTCCACGCTAATACAAGTGCAAAAGTGGTTTCCTGCACCAACACAAGTGCGAAAAGTGGTTTTTCAACACTAACACCAGTGCGAAAAGTGGTTTTTCAACACTAACACAAGTGCGAAAAGTGGTTTTTCCACACTAATACAAGTGCAAAAGTGGTTTCCTGCACCAACACAAGTGCGAAAAGTGGTTTTCCCACACGAATACAAGTGCAAAAGAGGTTTCCTGCACCAACACAAGTGCGAAAAGTGGTTTTTCAACACTAACACAAGTGCGAAAACTGGTTTTTCAACACTATCACAAGTGCAAAAAGTGTTTTTTCCACACTAATACAAGTGCAAAAGTGGTTTCCTGCACCAACACAAGTGCGAAAAGTGGTTTTTCAACACTAACACAAGTGCGAAAAGTGGTTTTTCAACACTATCACAAGTGCAAAAAGTGTTTTTTCCACACTAATACAAGTGCAAATGTGGTTTCCTGCACCAACACAAGTGCGATAAGTGGTTTTTCAACACTAACACAAGTGCAAAAAGTGGTTTTTCCACACTAATACAAGTGCAAAAGTGGTTTCCTGCACCAACACAAGTGCGAAAAGTGGTTTTTCAACACTAACACAAGTGCGAAAAGTGGTTTTTCAACACTAACACAAGTGCGAAAACTGGTTTTTCAACACTAACACATGTGCGAAAAGTGGTTTTTCAACACTATCACAAGTGCAAAAAGTGTTTTTTCCACACTAATACAAGTGCAAAAGTGGTTTCCTGCACCAACACAAGTGCGAAAAGTGGTTTTTCAACACTAACACAAGTGCGAAAAGTGGTTTTTCAACACTATCACAAGTGCAAAAAGTGTTTTTTCCACACTAATACAAGTGCAAATGTGGTTTCCTGCACCAACACAAGTGCGAAAAGTGGTTTTTCAACACTAACATAAGTGCGAAAAGTGGTTTTTCAACACTAACACAAGTGCGAAAAGTGGTTTTTCAACACTAACACAAGTGCGGAAAGTGGTTTTTCAACACTAACACAAGTGCGAAAAGTGTTTTTTCCACACTAATACAAGTGCAAAAGTGGTTTCCTGCACCAACACAAGTGCGAAAAGTGGATTTTCAACACTAACACAAGTGCGAAAAGTGGTTTTCAACACTAACACAAGTGCGAAAAGTGGTTTTTCAACACTAACACAAGTGCGAAAAGTGGTTTTTCCACACTAATACAAGTGCAAAAGTGGTTTCCTGCACAAACACAAGTGCGAAAAGTGGTTTTTCAACACTAACACAAGTGCGAAAAGTGGTTTTTCAACACTAACACAAGTGCGAAAAGTGGTTTTTCCACACTAATACAAGTTGAAAAGTGGTTTCCTGCACCAACACAAGTGCGAAAAGTGGTTTTTCAACACTAACACAAGTGTGAAAAGTGGTTTTTCAACACTAACACAAGTGCAAAAAGTGTTTTTTCCACACTAATACAAGTGCAAAAGTGGTTTCCTGCACAAACACAAGTGCGATAAGTGGTTTTTCCACACTAATACAAGTGTGAAAAGTGGTTTTTCAACAATAACACAAGTGCGAAAGGTGGTTTTTCCACACTAATACAAGTGCAAAAGTGGTTTCCTGCACCAACACAAGTGCGAAAAGTGGTTTTTCAACACTAACACAAGTGCGAAAAGTGGTTTTTCAACACTATCACAAGTGCAAAAAGTGGTTTTTCAACACTAACACAAGTGCGAAAAGTGGTTTTTCCACACTAATACAAGTGCAAAAGTGGTTTCCTGCACCAACACAATTGCGAAAAGTGGTTTTTCCACACGAATACAAGTGCAAAAGTGGTTTCCTGCACCAACACAAGTGCGAAAAGTGGTTTTTCAACACTAACAAGTGCGAAAAGTGGTTTTTCAACGCTATCACAAGTGCAAAAAGTGTTTTTTCCACACTAATACAAGTGCAAAAGTGGTTTCCTGCACCAACACAAGTGCGAAAAGTGGTTTTTCAACACTAACACAAGTGCGAAAACTGGTTTTTCAACACTAACACAAGTGCGAAAAGTGGTTTTTCAACACTATCACAAGTGCAAAAAGTGTTTTTTCCACACTAATACAAGTGCAAAAGTGGTTTCCTGCACCAACACAAGTGCGAAAAGTGGTTTTTCAACACTAACACAAGTGCGAAAAGTGGTTTTTCAACACTATCACAAGTGCAAAAAGTGTTTTTTCCACACTAATACAAGTGCAAATATGGTTTCCTGCACCAACACAAGTGCGAAAAGTGGTTTTTCAACACTAACATAAGTGCGAAAAGTGGTTTTTCAACACTAACACAAGTGCGAAAAGTGGTTTTTCAACACTAACACAAGTGCGAAAAGTGGTTTTTCCACATTAATACAAGTGCAAAAGTGGTTTCCTGCACCAACACAAGTGCGAAAAGTGGTTTTTCAACACTAACACAAGTGCGAAAAGTGGTTTTTCAACACTAACACAAGTGCGAAAAGTGGTTTTTCAACACTAACACAAGTGCGAAAAGTGGTTTTTCCACACTAATACAAGTGCAAAAGTGGTTTCCTGCACCAACACAAGTGCGAAAAGTGGTTTTTCAACACTAACACAAGTGCGAAAAGTGGTTTTTCAACACTATCACAACTGCAAAAAGTGGTTTTTCAACACTAACACAAGTGCGAAAAGTGGTTTTTCAACACTAACACAAGTGCGAACAGTGGTTTTTCAACACTAACACAAGTGCAAAAAGTGGTTTTTCAACACTATCACAAGTGCAAAAAGTGTTTTTTCCACACTAATACAAGGGCAAAAGTGGTTTCCTGCAGCAACACAAGTGCGAAAAGTGGTTTTTCAACACTAACACAAGTGCGAAAAGTGTTTTTTCCACACTAATACAAGTGCAAAAGTGGTTTCCTGCACCAACATAAGTGCGAAAAGTGGTTTTTCAACACTAACACAAGTGTGAAAAGTGGTTTTTCAACACTAACACAAGTGCGAAAAGTGGTTTTTCCATGCTAATACAAGTGCAAAAGTGGTTTCCTGCACCAACACAAGTGCGAAAAGTGGTTTTTCAACACTAACACCAGTGCGAAAAGTGGTTTTTCAACACTAACACAAGTGCGAAAAGTGGTTTTTCCACACTAATACAAGTGCAAAAGTGGTTTCCTGCACCAACACAAGTGCAAAAAGTGGTTTTTCCACACGAATACAAGTGCAAAAGAGGTTTCCTGCACCAACACAAGTGCGAAAAGTGGTTTTTCAACACTAACACAAGTGCGAAAACTGGTTTTTCAACACTAACACAAGTGCGAAAAGTGGATTTTCAACACTATCACAAGTGCAAAAAGTGTATTTTCCACACTAATACAAGTGCAAAAGTGGTTTCCTGCACCAACACAAGTGCGAAAAGTGGTTTTTCAACACTAACACAAGTGCGAAAAGTGGTTTTTCAACACTATCACAAGTGCAAAAAGTGTTTTTTCCACACTAATACAAGTGCAAATGTGGTTTCCTGCACCAACACAAGTGCGATAAGTGGTTTTTCAACACCAACACAAGTGTGAAAAGTGGTTTTTCAACACTAACACAAGTGCGAAAAGTGGTTTTTCCACACTAATACAAGTGCAAAAGTGGTTTCCTGCACCAACACAAGTGCGAAAAGTGGTTTTTCAACACTAACACAAGTGCAAAAAGTGTTTTTTCCACACTAATACAAGTGCAAAAGTGGTTTCCTGCACCAACACAAGTGCGAAAAGTGGTTTTTCCACACGAATACAAGTGCAAAAGTGGTTTCCTGCACCAACACAAGTGCGAAAAGTGGTTTTTCAACACTAACACAAGTGCGAAAAGTGGTTTTTCAACACTATCACAAGTGCAAAAAGTGTTTTTTCCACACTAATACAAGTGCAAATATGGTTTCCTGCACCAACACAAGTGCGAAAAGTGGTTTTTCAACACTAACATAAGTGCGAAAAGTGGTTTTTCAACACTAACACAAGTGCGAAAAGTGGTTTTTCAACACTAACACAAGTGCGAAAAGTGGTTTTTCAACACTATCACAAGTGCAAAAAGTGTTTTTTCCACACTAATACAAGTGCAAAAGTGGTTTCCTGCACCAACACAAGTGCGAAAAGTGGTTTTTCAACACTAACACAAGTGCGAAAAGTGGTTTTTCAACACTATCACAAGTGCAAAAAGTCTTTTTTCCACACTAATACAAGTGCAAATGTGGTTTCCTGCACCAACACAAGTGCGAAAAGTGGTTTTTCAACACTAACATAAGTGCGAAAAGTGGTTTTTCAACACTAACACAAGTGCGAAAAGTGGTTTTTCAACACTAACACAAGTGCGGAAAGTGGTTTTTCAACACTAACACAAGTGCGAAAAGTGTTTTTTCCACACTAATACAAGTGCAAAAGTGGTTTCCTGCACCAACACAAGTGCGAAAAGTGGTTTTTCAACACTAACACAAGTGTGAAAAGTGGTTTTTCAACACTAACACAAGTGCGAAAAGTGGTTTTTCAACACTAACACAAGTGCGAAAAGTGGTTTTTCCACACTAATACAAGTGCAAAAGTGGTTTCCTGCACAAACACAAGTGCGAAAAGTGGTTTTTCAACACTAACACAAGTGCGAAAAGTGGTTTTTCAACACTAACACAAGTGCGAAAAGTGGTTTTTCCACACTAATACAAGTTGAAAAGTGGTTTCCTGCACCAACACAAGTGCGAAAAGTGGTTTTTCAACACTAACACAAGTGTGAAAAGTGGTTTTTCAACACTAACACAAGTGCAAAAAGTGTTTTTTCCACACTAATACAAGTGCAAAAGTGGTTTCCTGCACAAACACAAGTGCGATAAGTGGTTTTTCCACACTAATACAAGTGTGAAAAGTGGTTTTTCAACAATAACACAAGTGCGAAAGGTGGTTTTTCCACACTAATACAAGTGCAAAAGTGGTTTCCTGCACCAACACAAGTGCGAAAAGTGGTTTTTCAACACTAACACAAGTGCGAAAAGTGGTTTTTCAACACTATCACAAGTGCAAAAAGTGGTTTTTCAACACTAACACAAGTGCGAAAAGTGGTTTTTCCACACTAATACAAGTGCAAAAGTGGTTTCCTGCACCAACACAATTGCGAAAAGTGGTTTTTCCACACGAATACAAGTGCAAAAGTGGTTTCCTGCACCAACACAAGTGCGAAAAGTGGTTTTTCAACACTAACAAGTGCGAAAAGTGGTTTTTCAACGCTATCACAAGTGCAAAAAGTGTTTTTTCCACACTAATACAAGTGCAAAAGTGGTTTCCTGCACCAACACAAGTGCGAAAAGTGGTTTTTCAACACTAACACAAGTGCGAAATCTGGTTTTTCAACACTAACACAAGTGCGAAAAGTGGTTTTTCAACACTATCACAAGTGCAAAAAGTGTTTTTTCCACACTAATACAAGTGCAAAAGTGGTTTCCTGCACCAACACAAGTGCGAAAAGTGGTTTTTCAACACTAACACAAGTGCGAAAAGTGGTTTTTCAACACTATCACAAGTGCAAAAAGTGTTTTTTCCACACTAATACAAGTGCGAAAAGTGGTTTTTCAACACTATCACAACTGCAAAAAGTGGTTTTTCAACACTAACACAAGTGCGAAAAGTGGTTTTTCAACACTAACACAAGTGCGAACAGTGGTTTTTCAACACTAACACAAGTGCAAAAAGTGGTTTTTCAACACTATCACAAGTGCAAAAAGTGTTTTTTCCACACTAATACAAGGGCAAAAGTGGTTTCCTGCAGCAACACAAGTGCGAAAAGTGGTTTTTCAACACTAACACAAGTGCGAAAAGTGTTTTTTCCACACTAATACAAGTGCAAAAGTGGTTTCCTGCACCAACATAAGTGCGAAAAGTGGTTTTTCAACACTAACACAAGTGTGAAAAGTGGTTTTTCAACACTAACACAAGTGCGAAAAGTGGTTTTTCCATGCTAATACAAGTGCAAAAGTGGTTTCCTGCACCAACACAAGTGCGAAAAGTGGTTTTTCAACACTAACACCAGTGCGAAAAGTGGTTTTTCAACACTAACACAAGTGCGAAAAGTGGTTTTTCCACACTAATACAAGTGCAAAAGTGGTTTCCTGCACCAACACAAGTGCAAAAAGTGGTTTTTCCACACGAATACAAGTGCAAAAGAGGTTTCCTGCACCAACACAAGTGCGAAAAGTGGTTTTTCAACACTAACACAAGTGCGAAAAGTGGTTTTTCAACACTATCACAAGTGCGAAAGTGGTTTTTCAACACTAACACAAGTGCGAAAGTGGTTTTTCAACACTATCACAACTGCAAAAAGTGGTTTTTCAACACTAACACAAGTGCGAAAAGTGGTTTTTCAACACTAACACAAGTGCGAACAGTGGTTTTTCAACACTAACACAAGTGCAAAAAGTGGTTTTTCAACACTATCACAAGTGCAAAAAGTGTTTTTTCCACACTAATACAAGGGCAAAAGTGGTTTCCTGCAGCAACACAAGTGCGAAAAGTGGTTTTTCAACACTAACACAAGTGCGAAAAGTGTTTTTTCCACACTAATACAAGTGCAAAAGTGGTTTCCTGCACCAACATAAGTGCGAAAAGTGGTTTTTCAACACTAACACAAGTGTGAAAAGTGGTTTTTCAACACTAACACAAGTGCGAAAAGTGGTTTTCCATGCTAATACAAGTGCAAAAGTGGTTTCCTGCACCAACACAAGTGCGAAAAGTGGTTTTTCAACACTAACACCAGTGCGAAAAGTGGTTTTTCAACACTAACACAAGTGCGAAAAGTGGTTTTTCCACACTAATACAAGTGCAAAAGTGGTTTTCCTGCACCAACACAAGTGCAAAAAGTGGTTTTTTCCACACGAATACAAGTGCAAAAGAGGTTTCCTGCACCAACACAAGTGCGAAAAGTGGTTTTTCAACACTAACACAAGTGCGAAAACTGGTTTTTCAACACTAACACAAGTGCGAAAAGTGGATTTTCAACACTATCACAAGTGCAAAAAGTGTATTTTCCACACTAATACAAGTGCAAAAGTGGTTTCCTGCACCAACACAAGTGCGAAAAGTGGTTTTTCAACACTAACACAAGTGCGAAAAGTGGTTTTTCAACACTATCACAAGTGCAAAAAGTGTTTTTTCCACACTAATACAAGTGCAAATGTGGTTTCCTGCACCAACACAAGTGCGATAAGTGGTTTTTCAACACCAACACAAGTGTGAAAAGTGGTTTTTCAACACTAACACAAGTGCGAAAAGTGGTTTTTCCACACTAATACAAGTGCAAAAGTGGTTTCCTGCACCAACACAAGTGCGAAAAGTGGTTTTTCAACACTAACACAAGTGCAAAAAGTGTTTTTTCCACACTAATACAAGTGCAAAAGTGGTTTCCTGCACCAACACAAGTGCGAAAAGTGGTTTTTCCACACGAATACAAGTGCAAAAGTGGTTTCCTGCACCAACACAAGTGCGAAAAGTGGTTTTTCAACACTAACACAAGTGCGAAAAGTGGTTTTTCAACACTATCACAAGTGCAAAAAGTGTTTTTTCCACACTAATACAAGTGCAAATATGGTTTCCTGCACCAACACAAGTGCGAAAAGTGGTTTTTCAACACTAACATAAGTGCGAAAAGTGGTTTTTCAACACTAACACAAGTGCGAAAAGTGGTTTTTCAACACTAACACAAGTGCGAAAAGTGGTTTTTCAACACTATCACAAGTGCAAAAAGTGTTTTTTCCACACTAATACAAGTGCAAAAGTGGTTTCCTGCACCAACACAAGTGCGAAAAGTGGTTTTTCAACACTAACACAAGTGCGAAAAGTGGTTTTTCAACACTATCACAAGTGCAAAAAGTCTTTTTTCCACACTAATACAAGTGCAAATGTGGTTTCCTGCACCAACACAAGTGCGAAAAGTGGTTTTTCAACACTAACATAAGTGCGAAAAGTGGTTTTTCAACACTAACACAAGTGCGAAAAGTGGTTTTTCAACACTAACACAAGTGCGGAAAGTGGTTTTTCAACACTAACACAAGTGCGAAAAGTGTTTTTTCCACACTAATACAAGTGCAAAAGTGGTTTCCTGCACCAACACAAGTGCGAAAAGTGGTTTTTCAACACTAACACAAGTGTGAAAAGTGGTTTTTCAACACTAACACAAGTGCAAAAAGTGGTTTTTCAACACTAACACAAGTGCGAAAAGTGGTTTTTCCACACTAATACAAGTGCAAAAGTGGTTTCCTGCACAAACACAAGTGCGAAAAGTGGTTTTTCAACACTAACACAAGTGCGAAAAGTGGTTTTTCAACACTAACACAAGTGCGAAAAGTGGTTTT
Source organism: Myxine glutinosa (assembly GCF_964187855.1). Taxonomy (NCBI): domain Eukaryota; kingdom Metazoa; phylum Chordata; class Myxini; order Myxiniformes; family Myxinidae; genus Myxine; species Myxine glutinosa. The sequence continues at coordinate 24,455 of NW_027617048.1, read as the reverse complement.
TCCACACTAATACAAGTTGAAAAGTGGTTTCCTGCACCAACACAAGTGCGAAAAGTGGTTTTTCAACACTAACACAAGTGTGAAAAGTGGTTTTTCAACACTAACACAAGTGCAAAAAGTGTTTTTTCCACACTAATACAAGTGCAAAAGTGGTTTCCTGCACAAACACAAGTGCGATAAGTGGTTTTTCCACACTAATACAAGTGTGAAAAGTGGTTTTTCAACAATAACACAAGTGCGAAAGGTGGTTTTTCCACACTAATACAAGTGCAAAAGTGGTTTCCTGCACCAACACAAGTGCGAAAAGTGGTTTTTCAACACTAACACAAGTGCGAAAAGTGGTTTTTCAACACTATCACAAGTGCAAAAAGTGGTTTTTCAACACTAACACAAGTGCGAAAAGTGGTTTTTCCACACTAATACAAGTGCAAAAGTGGTTTCCTGCACCAACACAATTGCGAAAAGTGGTTTTTCCACACGAATACAAGTGCAAAAGTGGTTTCCTGCACCAACACAAGTGCGAAAAGTGGTTTTTCAACACTAACAAGTGCGAAAAGTGGTTTTTCAACGCTATCACAAGTGCAAAAAGTGTTTTTTCCACACTAATACAAGTGCAAAAGTGGTTTCCTGCACCAACACAAGTGCGAAAAGTGGTTTTTCAACACTAACACAAGTGCGAAATCTGGTTTTTCAACACTAACACAAGTGCGAAAAGTGGTTTTTCAACACTATCACAAGTGCAAAAAGTGTTTTTTCCACACTAATACAAGTGCAAAAGTGGTTTCCTGCACCAACACAAGTGCGAAAAGTGGTTTTTCAACACTAACACAAGTGCGAAAAGTGGTTTTTCAACACTATCACAAGTGCAAAAAGTGTTTTTTCCACACTAATACAAGTGCAAATATGGTTTCCTGCACCAACACAAGTGCGAAAAGTGGTTTTTCAACACTAACATAAGTGCGAAAAGTGGTTTTTCAACACTAACACAAGTGCGAAAAGTGGTTTTTCAACACTAACACAAGTGCGAAAAGTGGTTTTTCCACACTAATACAAGTGCAAAAGTGGTTTCCTGCACCAACACAAGTGCGAAAAGTGGTTTTTCAACACTAACAAAAGTGCGAAAAGTGGTTTTTCAACACTAACACAAGTGCGAAAAGTGGTTTTTCAACACTAACACAAGTGCGAAAAGTGGTTTTTCCACACTAATACAAGTGCAAAAGTGGTTTCCTGCACCAACACAAGTGCGAAAAGTGGTTTTTCAACACTAACACAAGTGCGAAAAGTAGTTTTTCAACACTATCACAACTGCAAAAAGTGGTTTTTCAACACTAACACAAGTGCGAAAAGTGGTTTTTCAACACTAACACAAGTGCGAACAGTGGTTTTTCAACACTAACACAAGTGCAAAAAGTGGTTTTTCAACACTATCACAAGTGCAAAAAGTGTTTTTTCCACACTAATACAAGGGCAAAAGTGGTTTCCTGCACCAACACAAGTGCGAAAAGTGGTTTTTCAACACTAACACAAGTGCGAAAAGTGTTTTTTCCACACTAATACAAGTGCAAAAGTGGTTTCCTGCACCAACATAAGTGCGAAAAGTGGTTTTTCAACACTAACACAAGTGTGAAAAGTGGTTTTTCAACACTAACACAAGTGCGAAAAGTGGTTTTCCACGCTAATACAAGTGCAAAAGTGGTTTCCTGCACCAACACAAGTGCGAAAAGTGGTTTTTCAACACTAACACAAGTACGAAAAGTGGTTTTTCAACACTAACACAAGTGCGAAAAGTGGTTTTTCCACACTACTACAAGTGCAAAAGTGGTTTCCTGCACCAACACAAGTGCGAAAAGTGGTTTTTCCACACGAATACAAGTGCAAAAGAGGTTTCCTGCACCAACACAAGTGCGAAAAGTGGTTTTTCAACACTAACACAAGTGCGAAAACTGGTTTTTCAACACTAACACAAGTGCGAAAAGTGGATTTTCAACACTATCACAAGTGCAAAAAGTGTTTTTTCCACACTAATACAAGTGCAAAAGTGGTTTCCTGCACCAACACAAGTGCGAAAAGTGGTTTTTCAACACTAACACAAGTGCGAAAAGTGGTTTTTCAACACTATCAAAAGTGCAAAAAGTGTTTTTTCCACACTAATACAAGTGCAAATGTGGTTTCCTGCACCAACACAAGTGCGATAAGTGGTTTTTCAACACCAACACAAGTGTGAAAAGTGGTTTTTCAACACTAACACAAGTGCGAAAAGTGGTTTTTTCCACACTAATACAAGTGCAAAAGTGGTTTCCTGCACCAACACAAGTGCGAAAAGTGGTTTTTCAACACTAACACAAGTGCGAAAAGTGTTTTTTCCACACTAATACAAGTGCAAAAGTGGTTTCCTGCACCAACACAAGTGCGAAAAGTGGTTTTTCCACACGAATACAAGTGCAAAAGTGGTTTCCTGCACCAACACAAGTGCGAAAAGTGGTTTTTCAACACTAACACAAGTGCGAAAAGTGGTTTTTCAACACTATCACAAGTGCAAAAAGTGTTTTTTCCACACTAATACAAGTGCAAATATGGTTTCCTGCACCAACACAAGTGCGAAAAGTGGTTTTTCAACACTAACATAAGTGCGAAAAGTGGTTTTTCAACACTAACACAAGTGCGAAAAGTGGTTTTTCAACACTAACACAAGTGCGAAAAGTGGTTTTTCAACACTATCACAAGTGCAAAAAGTGTTTTTTCCACACTAATACAAGTGCAAAAGTGGTTTCCTGCACCAACACAAGTGCGAAAAGTGGTTTTTCAACACTAACACAAGTGCGAAAAGTGGTTTTTCAACACTATCACAAGTGCAAAAAGTCTTTTTTCCACACTAATACAAGTGCAAATGTGGTTTCCTGCACCAACACAAGTGCGAAAAGTGGTTTTTCAACACTAACATAAGTGCGAAAAGTGGTTTTTCAACACTAACACAAGTGCGAAAAGTGGTTTTTCAACACTAACACAAGTGCGGAAAGTGGTTTTTCAACACTAACACAAGTGCGAAAAGTGTTTTTTCCACACTAATACAAGTGCAAAAGTGGTTTCCTGCACCAACACAAGTGCGAAAAGTGGTTTTTCAACACTAACACAAGTGTGAAAAGTGGTTTTTCAACACTAACACAAGTGCGAAAAGTGGTTTTTCAACACTAACACAAGTGCGAAAAGTGGTTTTTCCACACTAATACAAGTGCAAAAGTGGTTTCCTGCACAAACACAAGTGCGAAAAGTGGTTTTTCAACACTAACACAAGTGCGAAAAGTGGTTTTTCAACACTAACACAAGTGCGAAAAGTGGTTTTTCCACACTAATACAAGTTGAAAAGTGGTTTCCTGCACCAACACAAGTGCGAAAAGTGGTTTTTCAACACTAACACAAGTGTGAAAAGTGGTTTTTCAACACTAACACAAGTGCAAAAAGTGTTTTTTCCACACTAATACAAGTGCAAAAGTGGTTTCCTGCACAAACACAAGTGCGATAAGTGGTTTTTCCACACTAATACAAGTGTGAAAAGTGGTTTTTCAACAATAACACAAGTGCGAAAGGTGGTTTTTCCACACTAATACAAGTGCAAAAGTGGTTTCCTGCACCAACACAAGTGCGAAAAGTGGTTTTTCAACACTAACACAAGTGCGAAAAGTGGTTTTTCAACACTATCACAAGTGCAAAAAGTGGTTTTTCAACACTAACACAAGTGCGAAAAGTGGTTTTTCCACACTAATACAAGTGCAAAAGTGGTTTCCTGCACCAACACAATTGCGAAAAGTGGTTTTTCCACACGAATACAAGTGCAAAAGTGGTTTCCTGCACCAACACAAGTGCGAAAAGTGGTTTTTCAACACTAACAAGTGCGAAAAGTGGTTTTTCAACGCTATCACAAGTGCAAAAAGTGTTTTTTCCACACTAATACAAGTGCAAAAGTGGTTTCCTGCACCAACACAAGTGCGAAAAGTGGTTTTTCAACACTAACACAAGTGCGAAATCTGGTTTTTCAACACTAACACAAGTGCGAAAAGTGGTTTTTCAACACTATCACAAGTGCAAAAAGTGTTTTTTCCACACTAATACAAGTGCAAAAGTGGTTTCCTGCACCAACACAAGTGCGAAAAGTGGTTTTTCAACACTAACACAAGTGCGAAAAGTGGTTTTTCAACACTATCACAAGTGCAAAAAGTGTTTTTTCCACACTAATACAAGTGCAAATATGGTTTCCTGCACCAACACAAGTGCGAAAAGTGGTTTTTCAACACTAACATAAGTGCGAAAAGTGGTTTTTCAACACTAACACAAGTGCGAAAAGTAGTTTTTCAACACTAACACAAGTGCGAAAAGTGGTTTTTCCACACTAATACAAGTGCAAAAGTGGTTTCCTGCACCAACACAAGTGCGAAAAGTGGTTTTTCAACACTAACACAAGTGCGAAAAGTGGTTTTTCAACACTAACACAAGTGCGAAAAGTGGTTTTTCAACACTAACACAAGTGCGAAAAGTGGTTTTTTCCACACTAATACAAGTGCAAAAGTGGTTTCCTGCACCAACACAAGTGCGAAAAGTGGTTTTTCAACACTAACACAAGTGCGAAAAGTAGTTTTTCAACACTATCACAACTGCAAAAAGTGGTTTTTCAACACTAACACAAGTGCGAAAAGTGGTTTTTCAACACTAACACAAGTGCGAACAGTGGTTTTTCAACACTAACACAAGTGCAAAAAGTGGTTTTTCAACACTATCACAAGTGCAAAAAGTGTTTTTTCCACACTAATACAAGGGCAAAAGTGGTTTCCTGCACCAACACAAGTGCGAAAAGTGGTTTTTCAACACTAACACAAGTGCGAAAAGTGTTTTTTCCACACTAATACAAGTGCAAAAGTGGTTTCCTGCACCAACATAAGTGCGAAAAGTGGTTTTTCAACACTAACACAAGTGTGAAAAGTGGTTTTTCAACACTAACACAAGTGCGAAAAGTGGTTTTCCACGCTAATACAAGTGCAAAAGTGGTTTCCTGCACCAACACAAGTGCGAAAAGTGGTTTTTCAACACTAACACAAGTACGAAAAGTGGTTTTTCAACACTAACACAAGTGCGAAAAGTGGTTTTTCCACACTACTACAAGTGCAAAAGTGGTTTCCTGCACCAACACAAGTGCGAAAAGTGGTTTTTCCACACGAATACAAGTGCAAAAGAGGTTTCCTGCACCAACACAAGTGCGAAAAGTGGTTTTTCAACACTAACACAAGTGCGAAAACTGGTTTTTCAACACTAACACAAGTGCGAAAAGTGGATTTTCAACACTATCACAAGTGCAAAAAGTGTTTTTTCCACACTAATACAAGTGCAAAAGTGGTTTCCTGCACCAACACAAGTGCGAAAAGTGGTTTTTCAACACTAACACAAGTGCGAAAAGTGGTTTTTCAACACTATCACAAGTGCAAAAAGTGTTTTTTCCACACTAATACAAGTGCAAATGTGGTTTCCTGCACCAACACAAGTGCGATAAGTGGTTTTTCAACACCAACACAAGTGTGAAAAGTGGTTTTTCAACACTAACACAAGTGCGAAAAGTGGTTTTTCCACACTAATACAAGTGCAAAAGTGGTTTCCTGCACCAACACAAGTGCGAAAAGTGGTTTTTCAACACTAACACAAGTGCGAAAAGTGTTTTTTCCACACTAATACAAGTGCAAAAGTGGTTTCCTGCACCAACACAAGTGCGAAAAGTGGTTTTTCCACACGAATACAAGTGCAAAAGTGGTTTCCTGCACCAACACAAGTGCGAAAAGTGGTTTTTCAACACTAACACAAGTGCGAAAAGTGGTTTTTCAACGCTATCACAAGTGCAAAAAGTGTTTTTTCCACACTAATACAAGTGCAAAAGTGATTTCCTGCACCAACACAAGTGCGAAAAGTGGTTTTTCAACACTAACACAAGTGCGAAAACTGGTTTTTCAACACTAACACAAGTGCGAAAAGTGGTTTTTCAACACTATCACAAGTGCAAAAAGTGTTTTTTCCACACTAATACAAGTGCAAAAGTGATTTCCTGCACCAACACAAGTGCGAAAAGTGGTTTTTCAACACTAACACAAGTGCGAAAACTGGTTTTTCAACACTAACACAAGTGCGAAAAGTGGTTTTTCAACACTATCACAAGTGCAAAAAGTGTTTTTTCCACACTAATACAAGTGCAAAAGTGGTTTCCTGCACCAACACAAGTGCGAAAAGTGGTTTTTCAACACTAACACAAGTGCGAAAAGTGGTTTTTCAACACTAACACAAGTGCAAAAAGTGGTTTTTCAACACTAACACAAGTGCGAAAAGTGGTTTTTCAACACTAACACAAGTGCGAAAAGTGGTTTTTCAACACTAACACAAGTGCGAAAAGTGTTTTTTCCACACTAATACAAGTGCAAACGTGGTTTCCTGCACCAACACAAGTGCGAAAAGTGGTTTTTCAACACTAACACAAGTGCGAAAACTGGTTTTTCAACACTAACACAAGTGCGAAAAGTGGATTTTCAACACTATCACAAGTGCAAAAAGTGTATTTTCCACACTAATACAAGTGCAAAAGTGGTTTCCTGCACCAACACAAGTGCGAAAAGTGGTTTTTCAACACTAACACAAGTGCGAAAAGTGGTTTTTCAACACTATCACAAGTGCAAAAAGTGTTTTTTCCACACTAATACAAGTGCAAATGTGGTTTCCTGCACCAACACAAGTGCGATAAGTGGTTTTTCAACACCAACACAAGTGTGAAAAGTGGTTTTTCAACACTAACACAAGTGCGAAAAGTGGTTTTTCCACACTAATACAAGTGCAAAAGTGGTTTCCTGCACCAACACAAGTGCGAAAAGTGGTTTTTCAACACTAACACAAGTGCAAAAAGTGTTTTTTCCACACTAATACAAGTGCAAAAGTGGTTTCCTGCACCAACACAAGTGCGAAAAGTGGTTTTTCCACACGAATACAAGTGCAAAAGTGGTTTCCTGCACCAACACAAGTGCGAAAAGTGGTTTTTCAACACTAACACAAGTGCGAAAAGTGGTTTTTCAACACTATCACAAGTGCAAAAAGTATTTTTTCCACACTAATACAAGTGCAAATATGGTTTCCTGCACCAACACAAGTGCGAAAAGTGGTTTTTCAACACTAACATAAGTGCGAAAAGTGGTTTTTCAACACTAACACAAGTGCGAAAAGTGGTTTTTCAACACTAACACAAGTGCGAAAAGTGGTTTTTCAACACTATCACAAGTGCAAAAAGTGTTTTTTCCACACTAATACAAGTGCAAAAGTGGTTTCCTGCACCAACACAAGTGCGAAAAGTGGTTTTTCAACACTAACACAAGTGCGAAAAGTGGTTTTTCAACACTATCACAAGTGCAAAAAGTCTTTTTTCCACACTAATACAAGTGCAAATGTGGTTTCCTGCACCAACACAAGTGCGAAAAGTGGTTTTTCAACACTAACATAAGTGCGAAAAGTGGTTTTTCAACACTAACACAAGTGCGAAAAGTGGTTTTTCAACACTAACACAAGTGCGGAAAGTGGTTTTTCAACACTAACACAAGTGCGAAAAGTGTTTTTTCCACACTAATACAAGTGCAAAAGTGGTTTCCTGCACCAACACAAGTGCGAAAAGTGGTTTTTCAACACTAACACAAGTGTGAAAAGTGGTTTTTCAACACTAACACAAGTGCGAAAAGTGGTTTTTCAACACTAACACAAGTGCGAAAAGTGGTTTTTCCACACTAATACAAGTGCAAAAGTGGTTTCCTGCACAAACACAAGTGCGAAAAGTGGTTTTTCAACACTAACACAAGTGCGAAAAGTGGTTTTTCAACACTAACACAAGTGCGAAAAGTGGTTTTTCCACACTAATACAAGTTGAAAAGTGGTTTCCTGCACCAACACAAGTGCGAAAAGTGGTTTTTCAACACTAACACAAGTGTGAAAAGTGGTTTTTCAACACTAACACAAGTGCAAAAAGTGTTTTTTCCACACTAATACAAGTGCAAAAGTGGTTTCCTGCACAAACACAAGTGCGATAAGTGGTTTTTCCACACTAATACAAGTGTGAAAAGTGGTTTTTCAACAATAACACAAGTGCGAAAGGTGGTTTTTCCACACTAATACAAGTGCAAAAGTGGTTTCCTGCACCAACACAAGTGCGAAAAGTGGTTTTTCAACACTAACACAAGTGCGAAAAGTGGTTTTTCAACACTATCACAAGTGCAAAAAGTGGTTTTTCAACACTAACACAAGTGCGAAAAGTGGTTTTTCCACACTAATACAAGTGCAAAAGTGGTTTCCTGCACCAACACAATTGCGAAAAGTGGTTTTTCCACACGAATACAAGTGCAAAAGTGGTTTCCTGCACCAACACAAGTGCGAAAAGTGGTTTTTCAACACTAACAAGTGCGAAAAGTGGTTTTTCAACGCTATCACAAGTGCAAAAAGTGTTTTTTCCACACTAATACAAGTGCAAAAGTGGTTTCCTGCACCAACACAAGTGCGAAAAGTGGTTTTTCAACACTAACACAAGTGCGAAATCTGGTTTTTCAACACTAACACAAGTGCGAAAAGTGGTTTTTCAACACTATCACAAGTGCAAAAAGTGTTTTTTCCACACTAATACAAGTGCAAAAGTGGTTTCCTGCACCAACACAAGTGCGAAAAGTGGTTTTTCAACACTAACACAAGTGCGAAAAGTGGTTTTTCAACACTATCACAAGTGCAAAAAGTGTTTTTTCCACACTAATACAAGTGCAAATATGGTTTCCTGCACCAACACAAGTGCGAAAAGTGGTTTTTCAACACTAACATAAGTGCGAAAAGTGGTTTTTCAACACTAACACAAGTGCGAAAAGTGGTTTTTCAACACTAACACAAGTGCGAAAAGTGGTTTTTCCACACTAATACAAGTGCAAAAGTGGTTTCCTGCACCAACACAAGTGCGAAAAGTGGTTTTTCAACACTAACACAAGTGCGAAAAGTGGTTTTTCAACACTAACACAAGTGCGAAAAGTGGTTTTTCAACACTAACACAAGTGCGAAAAGTGGTTTTTCCACACTAATACAAGTGCAAAAGTGGTTTCCTGCACCAACACAAGTGCGAAAAGTGGTTTTTCAACACTAACACAACTGCAAAAAGTGGTTTTTCAACACTAACACAAGTGCGAAAAGTGGTTTTTCAACACTAACACAAGTGCGAACAGTGGTTTTTCAACACTAACACAAGTGCAAAAAGTGGTTTTTCAACACTATCACAAGTGCAAAAAGTGTTTTTTCCACACTAATACAAGGGCAAAAGTGGTTTCCTGCACCAACACAAGTGCGAAAAGTGGTTTTTCAACACTAACACAAGTGCGAAAAGTGTTTTTTTCCACACTAATACAAGTGCAAAAGTGGTTTCCTGCACCAACATAAGTGCGAAAAGTGGTTTTTCAACACTAACACAAGTGTGAAAAGTGGTTTTTCAACACTAACACAAGTGCGAAAAGTGGTTTTCCACGCTAATACAAGTGCAAAAGTGGTTTCCTGCACCAACACAAGTGCGAAAAGTGGTTTTTCAACACTAACACAAGTACGAAAAGTGGTTTTTCAACACTAACACAAGTGCGAAAAGTGGTTTTTCCACACTACTACAAGTGCAAAAGTGGTTTCCTGCACCAACACAAGTGCGAAAAGTGGTTTTTCCACACGAATACAAGTGCAAAAGAGGTTTCCTGCACCAACACAAGTGCGAAAAGTGGTTTTTCAACACTAACACAAGTGCGAAAACTGGTTTTTCAACACTAACACAAGTGCGAAAAGTGGATTTTCAACACTATCACAAGTGCAAAAAGTGTTTTTTCCACACTAATACAAGTGCAAAAGTGGTTTCCTGCACCAACACAAGTGCGAAAAGTGGTTTTTCAACACTAACACAAGTGCGAAAAGTGGTTTTTCAACACTATCACAAGTGCAAAAAGTGTTTTTTCCACACTAATACAAGTGCAAATGTGGTTTCCTGCACCAACACAAGTGCGATAAGTGGTTTTTCAACACCAACACAAGTGTGAAAAGTGGTTTTTCAACACTAACACAAGTGCGAAAAGTGGTTTTTCCACACTAATACAAGTGCAAAAGTGGTTTCCTGCACCAACACAAGTGCGAAAAGTGGTTTTTCAACACTAACACAAGTGCGAAAAGTGTTTTTTCCACACTAATACAAGTGCAAAAGTGGTTTCCTGCACCAACACAAGTGCGAAAAGTGGTTTTTCCACACGAATACAAGTGCAAAAGTGGTTTCCTGCACCAACACAAGTGCGAAAAGTGGTTTTTCAACACTAACACAAGTGCGAAAAGTGGTTTTTCAACGCTATCACAAGTGCAAAAAGTGTTTTTTCCACACTAATACAAGTGCAAAAGTGATTTCCTGCACCAACACAAGTGCGAAAAGTGGTTTTTCAACACTAACACAAGTGCGAAAAGTGGTTTTTCAACACTATCACAAGTGCAAAAAGTGTTTTTTCCACACTAATACAAGTGCAAAAGTGGTTTCCTGCACCAACACAAGTGCGAAAAGTGGTTTTTCAACACTAACACAAGTGCGAAAAGTGGTTTTTCAACACTAACACAAGTGCAAAAAGTGGTTTTTCAACACTAACACAAGTGCGAAAAGTGGTTTTTCAACACTAACACAAGTGCGAAAAGTGGTTTTTCAACACTAACACAAGTGCGAAAAGTGTTTTTTCCACACTAATACAAGTGCAAACGTGGTTTCCTGCACCAACACAAGTGCGAAAAGTGGTTTTTCAACACTAACACAAGTGCGAAAACTGGTTTTTCAACACTAACACAAGTACGAAAAGTGGTTTTTCAACACTATCACAAGTGCAAAAAGTGTTTTTTCCACACTAATACAAGTGCAAAAGTGGTTTCCTGCACCAACACAAGTGCGAAAAGTGGTTTTTCAACACTAACACAAGTGCGAAAAGTGTTTTTTCCACACTAACACAAGTGCGAAAAGTGGTTTTTCAACACTAACACAAGTGCGAAAAGTGGTTTTTCAACACTATCACAAGTGCAAAAAGTGTTTTTTCCACACTAATACACGTGCAAATGTGGTTTCCTGCACCAACACAAGTGCGAAAAGTGGTTTTTCAACACTAACACAAGTGCTAAAAGTGGTTTTTCAACACTAACACAAGTGCGAAAAGTGGTTTTTCAACACTAACACAAGTGCGAAAAGTGGTTTTTCAACACTAACACAAGTGTGAAAAGTGTTTTTTCCACACTAATACAAGTGCAAAAGTGGTTTCCTGCACCAACACAAGTGCGAAAAGTGGTTTTTCAACACTAACACAAGTGCGAAAAGTGGTTTTTCAATACTAACACAAGTGCGAAAAGTGGTTTTTCAACACTAACACAAGTGCGAAAAGTGGTTTTTCCACACTAATACAAGTGCAAAAGTGGTTTCCTGCACCAACACTAGTGCGAAAAGTGGTTTTTCAACACTAACACAAGTGCGAAAAGTGGTTTTTCAACACTATCACAAGTGCGAAAAGTGGATTTTCCACACTAATACAAGTGCAAAAGTGGTTTTTCAACACTAACACAAGTGCGAACAGTGGTTTTTCAACACTAACACAAGTGCAAAAAGTGGTTTTTCAACACTATCACAAGTGCAAAAAGTGTTTTTTCCACACTAATACAAGGGCAAAAGTGGTTTCCTGCACCAACACAAGTGCGAAAAGTGGTTTTTCCACACTAATACAAGTGCAAAAGTGGTTTCCTGCACCAACATAAGTGCGAAAAGTGGTTTTTCAACACTAACACAAGTGTGAAAAGTGGTTTTTCAACACTAACACAAGTGCGAAAAGTGGTTTTTCCACGCTAATACAAGTGCAAAAGTGGTTTCCTGCACCAACACAAGTGCGAAAAGTGGTTTTTCAACACTAACACAAGTGCGAAAAGTGGTTTTTCAACACTAACACAAGTGCGAAAAGTGGTTTTTCCACACTAATACAAGTGCAAAAGTGGTTTCCTGCACCAACACAAGTGCGAAAAGTGGTTTTTCCACACGAATACAAGTGCAAAAGAGGTTTCCTGCACCAACACAAGTGCGAAAAGTGGTTTTTCAACACTAACACAAGTGCGAAAACTGGTTTTTCAACACTAACACAAGTGCGAAAAGTGGATTTTCAACACTATCACAAGTGCAAAAAGTGTTTTTTCCACACTAATACAAGTGCAAAAGTGGTTTCCTGCACCAACACAAGTGCGAAAAGTGGTTTTTCAACACTAACACAAGTGCGAAAAGTGGTTTTTCAACACTATCACAAGTGCAAAAAGTGTTTTTTCCACACTAATACAAGTGCAAATGTGGTTTCCTGCACCAACACAAGTGCGATAAGTGGTTTTTCAACACCAACACAAGTGCAAAAAGTGGTTTTTCAACACTAACACAAGTGCAAAAAGTGGTTTTTCAACACTAACACAAGTGCGAAAAGTGGTTTTTCAACACTAACACAAGTGCCAAAAGTGGTTTTTCAACACTAACACAAGTGCGAAAAGTGTTTTTTCCACACTAATACAAGTGCAAACGTGGTTTCCTGCACCAACACAAGTGCGAAAAGTGGTTTTTCAACACTAACACAAGTGCGAAAACTGGTTTTTCAACACTAACACAAGTACGAAAAGTGGTTTTTCAACACTATCACAAGTGCAAAAAGTGTTTTTTCCACACTAATACAAGTGCAAAAGTGGTTTCCTGCACCAACACAAGTGCGAAAAGTGGTTTTTCAACACTAACACAAGTGCAAAAAGTGGTTTTTCAACACTAACACAAGTGCGAAAAGTGGTTTTTCCACACTAATACAAGTGCAAAAGTGGTTTCCTGCACCAACACAAGTGCGAAAAGTGGTTTTTCAACACTAACACAAGTGCGAAAAGTGGTTTTTCAACACTAACACAAGTGCGAAAAGTGGTTTTTCAACACTAACACAAGTGCGAAAAGTGGTTTTTCCACACTAATACAAGTGCAAAAGTGGTTTCCTGCACCAACACAAGTGCGAAAAGTGGTTTTTCAACACTAACACAAGTGCGAAAAGTGGTTTTTCAACACTATCACAACTGCAAAAAGTGGTTTTTCAACACTAACACAAGTGCGAAAAGTGGTTTTTCAACACTAACACAAGTGCGAACAGTGGTTTTTCAACACTAACACAAGTGCAAAAAGTGGTTTTTCAACACTATCACAAGTGCAAAAAGTGTTTTTTCCACACTAATACAAGGGCAAAAGTGGTTTCCTGCACCAACACAAGTGCGAAAAGTGGTTTTTCAACACTAACACCAGTGCGAAAAGTGGTTTTTCAACACTAACACAAGTGCGAAAAGTGGTTTTTCCACACTAATACAAGTGCAAAAGTGGTTTCCTGCACCAACACAAGTGCAAAAAGTGGTTTTTCCACACGAATACAAGTGCAAAAGAGGTTTCCTGCACCAACACAAGTGCGAAAAGTGGTTTTTCAACACTAACACAAGTGCGAAAACTGGTTTTTCAACACTAACACAAGTGCGAAAAGTGGATTTTCAACACTATCACAAGTGCAAAAAGTGTATTTTCCACACTAATACAAGTGCAAAAGTGGTTTCCTGCACCAACACAAGTGCGAAAAGTGGTTTTTCAACACTAACACAAGTGCGAAAAGTGGTTTTTCAACACTATCACAAGTGCAAAAAGTGTTTTTTCCACACTAATACAAGTGCAAATGTGGTTTCCTGCACCAACACAAGTGCGATAAGTGGTTTTTCAACACCAACACAAGTGTGAAAAGTGGTTTTTCAACACTAACACAAGTGCGAAAAGTGGTTTTTCCACACTAATACAAGTGCAAAAGTGGTTTCCTGCACCAACACAAGTGCGAAAAGTGGTTTTTCAACACTAACACAAGTGCAAAAAGTGTTTTTTCCACACTAATACAAGTGCAAAAGTGGTTTCCTGCACCAACACAAGTGCGAAAAGTGGTTTTTCCACACGAATACAAGTGCAAAAGTGGTTTCCTGCACCAACACAAGTGCGAAAAGTGATTTTTCAACACTAACACAAGTGCGAAAAGTGGTTTTTCAACACTATCACAAGTGCAAAAAGTGTTTTTTCCACACTAATACAAGTGCAAATATGGTTTCCTGCACCAACACAAGTGCGAAAAGTGGTTTTTCAACACTAACATAAGTGCGAAAAGTGGTTTTTCAACACTAACACAAGTGCGAAAAGTGGTTTTTCAACACTAACACAAGTGCGAAAAGTGGTTTTTCAACACTATCACAAGTGCAAAAAGTGTTTTTTCCACACTAATACAAGTGCAAAAGTGGTTTCCTGCACCAACACAAGTGCGAAAAGTGGTTTTTCAACACTAACACAAGTGCGAAAAGTGGTTTTTCAACACTATCACAAGTGCAAAAAGTGTTTTTTCCACACTAATACAAGTGCAAATGTGGTTTCCTGCACCAACACAAGTGCGAAAAGTGGTTTTTCAACACTAACATAAGTGCGAAAAGTGGTTTTTCAACACTAACACAAGTGCGAAAAGTGGTTTTTCAACACTAACACAAGTGCGGAAAGTGGTTTTTCAACACTAACACAAGTGCGAAAAGTGTTTTTTCCACACTAATACAAGTGCAAAAGTGGTTTCCTGCACCAACACAAGTGCGAAAAGTGGTTTTTCAACACTAACACAAGTGTGAAAAGTGGTTTTTCAACACTAACACAAGTGCGAAAAGTGGTTTTTCAACACTAACACAAGTGCGAAAAGTGGTTTTTCCACACTAATACAAGTGCAAAAGTGGTTTCCTGCACAAACACAAGTGCGAAAAGTGGTTTTTCAACACTAACACAAGTGCGAAAAGTGGTTTTTCAACACTAACACAAGTGCGAAAAGTGGTTTTTCCACACTAATACAAGTTGAAAAGTGGTTTCCTGCACCAACACAAGTGCGAAAAGTGGTTTTTCAACACTAACACAAGTGTGAAAAGTGGTTTTTCAACACTAACACAAGTGCAAAAAGTGTTTTTTCCACACTAATACAAGTGCAAAAGTGGTTTCCTGCACAAACACAAGTGCGATAAGTGGTTTTTCCACACTAATACAAGTGTGAAAAGTGGTTTTTCAACAATAACACAAGTGCGAAAGGTGGTTTTTCCACACTAATACAAGTGCAAAAGTGGTTTCCTGCACCAACACAAGTGCGAAAAGTGGTTTTTCAACACTAACACAAGTGCGAAAAGTGGTTTTTCAACACTATCACAAGTGCAAAAAGTGGTTTTTCAACACTAACACAAGTGCGAAAAGTGGTTTTTCCACACTAGTACAAGTGCAAAAGTGGTTTCCTGCACCAACACAATTGCGAAAAGTGGTTTTTCCACACGAATACAAGTGCAAAAGTGGTTTCCTGCACCAACACAAGTGCGAAAAGTGGTTTTTCAACACTAACAAGTGCGAAAAGTGGTTTTTCAACGCTATCACAAGTGCAAAAAGTGTTTTTTCCACACTAATACAAGTGCAAAAGTGGTTTCCTGCACCAACACAAGTGCGAAAAGTGGTTTTTCAACACTAACACAAGTGCGAAAACTGGTTTTTCAACACTAACACAAGTGCGAAAAGTGGTTTTTCAACACTATCACAAGTGCAAAAAGTGTTTTTTCCACACTAATACAAGTGCAAAAGTGGTTTCCTGCACCAACACAAGTGCGAAAAGTGGTTTTTCAACACTAACACAAGTGCGAAAAGTGGTTTTTCAACACTATCACAAGTGCAAAAAGTGTTTTTTCCACACTAATACAAGTGCAAATATGGTTTCCTGCACCAACACAAGTGCGAAAAGTGGTTTTTCAACACTAACATAAGTGCGAAAAGTGGTTTTTCAACACTAACACAAGTGCGAAAAGTGGTTTTTCAACACTAACACAAGTGCGAAAAGTGGTTTTTCCACACTAATACAAGTGCAAAAGTGGTTTCCTGCACCAACACAAGTGCGAAAAGTGGTTTTTCAACACTAACACAAGTGCGAAAAGTGGTTTTTCAACACTAACACAAGTGCGAAAAGTGGTTTTTCAACACTAACACAAGTGCGAAAAGTGGTTTTTCCACACTAATACAAGTGCAAAAGTGGTTTCCTGCACCAACACAAGTGCGAAAAGTGGTTTTTCAACACTAACACAAGTGCGAAAAGTGGTTTTTCAACACTATCACAACTGCAAAAAGTGGTTTTTCAACACTAACACAAGTGCGAAAAGTGGTTTTTCAACACTAACACAAGTGCGAACAGTGGTTTTTCAACACTAACACAAGTGCAAAAATTGGTTTTTCAACACTATCACAAGTGCAAAAAGTGTTTTTTCCACACTAATACAAGGACAAAAGTGGTTTCCTGCACCAACACAAGTGCGAAAAGTGGTTTTTCAACACTAACACAAGTGCGAAAAGTGTTTTTTCCACACTAATACAAGTGCAAAAGTGGTTTCCTGCACCAACATAAGTGCGAAAAGTGGTTTTTCAACACTAACACAAGTGTGAAAAGTGGTTTTTCAACACTAACACAAGTGCGAAAAGTGGTTTTTCCACGCTAATACAAGTGCAAAAGTGGTTTCCTGCACCAACACAAGTGCGAAAAGTGGTTTTTCAACACTAACACAAGTACGAAAAGTGGTTTTTCAACACTAACACAAGTGCGAAAAGTGGTTTTTCCACACTAATACAAGTGCAAAAGTGGTTTCCTGCACCAACACAAGTGCGAAAAGTGGTTTTTCCACACGAATACAAGTGCAAAAGAGGTTTCCTGCACCAACACAAGTGCGAAAAGTGGTTTTTCAACACTAACACAAGTGCGAAAAGTGGTTTTTCAACACTAACACAAGTGCGAAAAGTGGATTTTCAACACTATCACAAGTGCAAAAAGTGTTTTTTCCACACTAATACAAGTGCAAAAGTGGTTTCCTGCACCAACACAAGTGCAAAAAGTGGTTTTTCAACACTAACACAAGTGCGAAAAGTGGTTTTTCAACACTATCACAAGTGCAAAAAGTGTTTTTTCCACACTAATACAAGTGCAAATGTGGTTTCCTGCACCAACACAAGTGCGATAAGTGGTTTTTCAACACCAACACAAGTGTGAAAAGTGGTTTTTCAACACTAACACAAGTGCGAAAAGTGGTTTTTCCACACTAATACAAGTGCAAAAGTGGTTTCCTGCACCAACACAAGTGCGAAAAGTGGTTTTTCAACACTAACACAAGTGCGAAAAGTGTTTTTTCCACACTAATACAAGTGCAAAAGTGGTTTCCTGCACCAACACAAGTGCGAAAAGTGGTTTTTCCACACGAATACAAGTGCAAAAGTGGTTTCCTGCACCAACACAAGTGCGAAAAGTGGTTTTTCAACACTAACACAAGTGCGAAAAGTGGTTTTTCAACGCTATCACAAGTGCAAAAAGTGTTTTTTCCACACTAATACAAGTGCAAAAGTGATTTCCTGCACCAACACAAGTGCGAAAAGTGGTTTTTCAACACTAACACAAGTGCGAAAACTGGTTTTTCAACACTAACACAAGTGCGAAAAGTGGTTTTTCAACACTATCACAAGTGCAAAAAGTGTTTTTTCCACACTAATACAAGTGCAAAAGTGGTTTCCTGCACCAACACAAGTGCGAAAAGTGGTTTTTCAACACTAACACAAGTGCAAAAAGTGGTTTTTCAACACTAACACAAGTGCGAAAAGTGGTTTTTCAACACTAACACAAGTGCGAAAAGTGGTTTTTCAACACTAACACAAGTGCGAAAAGTGTTTTTTCCACACTAATACAAGTGCAAACGTGGTTTCCTGCACCAACACAAGTGCGAAAAGTGGTTTTTCAACACTAACACAAGTGCGAAAACTGGTTTTTCAACACTAACACAAGTACGAAAAGTGGTTTTTCAACACTATCACAAGTGCAAAAAGTGTTTTTTCCACACTAATACAAGTGCAAAAGTGGTTTCCTGCACCAACACAAGTGCGAAAAGTGGTTTTTCAACACTAACACAAGTGCGAAAAGTGTTTTTTCCACACTAACACAAGTGCGAAAAGTGGTTTTTCAACACTAACACAAGTGCGAAAAGTGGTTTTTCAACACTATCACAAGTGCAAAAAGTGTTTTTTCCACACTAATACACGTGCAAATGTGGTTTCCTGCACCAACACAAGTGCGAAAAGTGGTTTTTCAACACTAACACAAGTGCGAAAAGTGGTTTTTCAACACTAACACAAGTGCGAAAAGTGGTTTTTCAACACTAACACAAGTGCGAAAAGTGGTTTTTCAACACTAACACAAGTGTGAAAAGTGTTTTTTCCACACTAATACAAGTGCAAAAGTGGTTTCCTGCACCAACACAAGTGCGAAAAGTGGTTTTTCAACACTAACACAAGTGCGAAAAGTGGTTTTTCAATACTAACACAAGTGCGAAAAGTGGTTTTTCAACACTAACACAAGTGCGAAAAGTGGTTTTTCCACACTAATACAAGTGCAAAAGTGGTTTCCTGCACCAACACTAGTGCGAAAAGTGGTTTTTCAACACTAACACAAGTGCGAAAAGTGGTTTTTCAACACTATCACAAGTGCGAAAAGTGGATTTTCCACACTAATACAAGTGCAAAAGTGGTTTTTCAACACTAACACAAGTGCGAACAGTGGTTTTTCAACACTAACACAAGTGCAAAAAGTGGTTTTTCAACACTATCACAAGTGCAAAAAGTGTTTTTTCCACACTAATACAAGGGCAAAAGTGGTTTCCTGCACCAACACAAGTGCGAAAAGTGGTTTTTCAACACTAACACAAGTGCGAAAAGTGTTTTTTCCACACTAATACAAGTGCAAAAGTGGTTTCCTGCACCAACATAAGTGCGAAAAGTGGTTTTTCAACACTAACACAAGTGTGAAAAGTGGTTTTTCAACACTAACACAAGTGCGAAAAGTGGTTTTTCCACGCTAATACAAGTGCAAAAGTGGTTTCCTGCACCAACACAAGTGCGAAAAGTGGTTTTTCAACACTAACACAAGTGCGAAAAGTGGTTTTTCAACACTAACACAAGTGCGAAAAGTGGTTTTTCCACACTAATACAAGTGCAAAAGTGGTTTCCTGCACCAACACAAGTGTGAAAAGTGGTTTTTCCACACGAATACAAGTGCAAAAGAGGTTTCCTGCACCAACACAAGTGCGAAAAGTGGTTTTTCAACACTAACACAAGTGCGAAAACTGGTTTTTCAACACTAACACAAGTGCGAAAAGTGGATTTTCAACACTATCACAAGTGCAAAAAGTGTTTTTTCCACACTAATACAAGTGCAAAAGTGGTTTCCTGCACCAACACAAGTGCGAAAAGTGGTTTTTCCACACTAATACAAGTGTGAAAAGTGGTTTTTCAACAATAACACAAGTGCGAAAGGTGGTTTTTCCACACTAATACAAGTGCAAAAGTGGTTTCCTGCACCAACACAAGTGCGAAAAGTGGTTTTTCAACACTAACACAAGTGCGAAAAGTGGTTTTTCAACACTATCACAAGTGCAAAAAGTGGTTTTTCAACACTAACACAAGTGCGAAAAGTGGTTTTTCCACACTAGTACAAGTGCAAAAGTGGTTTCCTGCACCAACACAATTGCGAAAAGTGGTTTTTCCACACGAATACAAGTGCAAAAGTGGTTTCCTGCACCAACACAAGTGCGAAAAGTGGTTTTTCAACACTAACAAGTGCGAAAAGTGGTTTTTCAACGCTATCACAAGTGCAAAAAGTGTTTTTTCCACACTAATACAAGTGCAAAAGTGGTTTCCTGCACCAACACAAGTGCGAAAAGTGGTTTTTCAACACTAACACAAGTGCGAAAACTGGTTTTTCAACACTAACACAAGTGCGAAAAGTGGTTTTTCAACACTATCACAAGTGCAAAAAGTGTTTTTTCCACACTAATACAAGTGCAAAAGTGGTTTCCTGCACCAACACAAGTGCGAAAAGTGGTTTTTCAACACTAACACAAGTGCGAAAAGTGGTTTTTCAACACTATCACAAGTGCAAAAAGTGTTTTTTCCACACTAATACAAGTGCAAATATGGTTTCCTGCACCAACACAAGTGCGAAAAGTGGTTTTTCAACACTAACATAAGTGCGAAAAGTGGTTTTTCAACACTAACACAAGTGCGAAAAGTGGTTTTTCAACACTAACACAAGTGCGAAAAGTGGTTTTTCCACACTAATACAAGTGCAAAAGTGGTTTCCTGCACCAACACAAGTGCGAAAAGTGGTTTTTCAACACTAACACAAGTGCGAAAAGTGGTTTTTCAACACTAACACAAGTGCGAAAAGTGGTTTTTCAACACTAACACAAGTGCGAAAAGTGGTTTTTCCACACTAATACAAGTGCAAAAGTGGTTTCCTGCACCAACACAAGTGCGAAAAGTGGTTTTTCAACACTAACACAAGTGCGAAAAGTGGTTTTTCAACACTATCACAACTGCAAAAAGTGGTTTTTCAACACTAACACAAGTGCGAAAAGTGGTTTTTCAACACTAACACAAGTGCTAACAGTGGTTTTTCAACACTAACACAAGTGCAAAAATTGGTTTTTCAACACTATCACAAGTGCAAAAAGTGTTTTTTCCACACTAATACAAGGGCAAAAGTGGTTTCCTGCACCAACACAAGTGCGAAAAGTGGTTTTTCAACACTAACACAAGTGCGAAAAGTGTTTTTTCCACACTAATACAAGTGCAAAAGTGGTTTCCTGCACCAACATAAGTGCGAAAAGTGGTTTTTCAACACTAACACAAGTGTGAAAAGTGGTTTTTCAACACTAACACAAGTGCGAAAAGTGGTTTTTCCACGCTAATACAAGTGCAAAAGTGGTTTCCTGCACCAACACAAGTGCGAAAAGTGGTTTTTCAACACTAACACAAGTACGAAAAGTGGTTTTTCAACACTAACACAAGTGCGAAAAGTGGTTTTTCCACACTAATACAAGTGCAAAAGTGGTTTCCTGCACCAACACAAGTGCGAAAAGTGGTTTTTCCACACGAATACAAGTGCAAAAGAGGTTTCCTGCACCAACACAAGTGCGAAAAGTGGTTTTTCAACACTAACACAAGTGCGAAAACTGGTTTTTCAACACTAACACAAGTGCGAAAAGTGGATTTTCAACACTATCACAAGTGCAAAAAGTGTTTTTTCCACACTAATACAAGTGCAAAAGTGGTTTCCTGCACCAACACAAGTGCGAAAAGTGGTTTTTCAACACTAACACAAGTGCGAAAAGTGGTTTTTCAACACTATCACAAGTGCAAAAAGTGTTTTTTCCACACTAATACAAGTGCAAATGTGGTTTCCTGCACCAACACAAGTGCGATAAGTGGTTTTTCAACACCAACACAAGTGTGAAAAGTGGTTTTTCAACACTAACACAAGTGCGAAAAGTGGTTTTTCCACACTAATACAAGTGCAAAAGTGGTTTCCTGCACCAACACAAGTGCGAAAAGTGGTTTTTCAACACTAACACAAGTGCGAAAAGTGTTTTTTCCACACTAATACAAGTGCAAAAGTGGTTTCCTGCACCAACACAAGTGCGAAAAGTGGTTTTTCCACACGAATACAAGTGCAAAAGTGGTTTCCTGCACCAACACAAGTGCGAAAAGTGGTTTTTCAACACTAACACAAGTGCGAAAAGTGGTTTTTCAACGCTATCACAAGTGCAAAAAGTGTTTTTTCCACACTAATACAAGTGCAAAAGTGATTTCCTGCACCAACACAAGTGCGAAAAGTGGTTTTTCAACACTAACACAAGTGCGAAAACTGGTTTTTCAACACTAACACAAGTGCGAAAAGTGGTTTTTCAACACTATCACAAGTGCAAAAAGTGTTTTTTCCACACTAATACAAGTGCAAAAGTGGTTTCCTGCACCAACACAAGTGCGAAAAGTGGTTTTTCAACACTAACACAAGTGCAAAAAGTGGTTTTTCAACACTAACACAAGTGCGAAAAGTGGTTTTTTCAACACTAACACAAGTGCGAAAAGTGGTTTTTCAACACTAACACAAGTGCGAAAAGTGTTTTTTCCACACTAATACAAGTGCAAACGTGGTTTCCTGCACCAACACAAGTGCGAAAAGTGGTTTTTCAACACTAACACAAGTGCGAAAACTGGTTTTTCAACACTAACACAAGTACGAAAAGTGGTTTTTCAACACTATCACAAGTGCAAAAAGTGTTTTTTCCACACTAATACAAGTGCAAAAGTGGTTTCCTGCACCAACACAAGTGCGAAAAGTGGTTTTTCAACACTAACACAAGTGCGAAAAGTGTTTTTTCCACACTAACACAAGTGCGAAAAGTGGTTTTTCAACACTAACACAAGTGCGAAAAGTGGTTTTTCAACACTATCACAAGTGCAAAAAGTGTTTTTTCCACACTAATACACGTGCAAATGTGGTTTCCTGCACCAACACAAGTGCGAAAAGTGGTTTTTCAACACTAACACAAGTGCGAAAAGTGGTTTTTCAACACTAACACAAGTGCGAAAAGTGGTTTTTCAACACTAACACAAGTGCGAAAAGTGGTTTTTCAACACTAACACAAGTGTGAAAAGTGTTTTTTCCACACTAATACAAGTGCAAAAGTGGTTTCCTGCACCAACACAAGTGCGAAAAGTGGTTTTTCAACACTAACACAAGTGCGAAAAGTGGTTTTTCAATACTAACACAAGTGCGAAAAGTGGTTTTTCAACACTAACACAAGTGCGAAAAGTGGTTTTTCCACACTAATACAAGTGCAAAAGTGGTTTCCTGCACCAACACTAGTGCGAAAAGTGGTTTTTCAACACTAACACAAGTGCGAAAAGTGGTTTTTCAACACTATCACAAGTGCGAAAAGTGGATTTTCCACACTAATACAAGTGCAAAAGTGGTTTTTCAACACTAACACAAGTGCGAACAGTGGTTTTTCAACACTAACACAAGTGCAAAAAGTGGTTTTTCAACACTATCACAAGTGCAAAAAGTGTTTTTTCCACACTAATACAAGGGCAAAAGTGGTTTCCTGCACCAACACAAGTGCGAAAAGTGGTTTTTCAACACTAACACAAGTGCGAAAAGTGTTTTTTCCACACTAATACAAGTGCAAAAGTGGTTTCCTGCACCAACATAAGTGCGAAAAGTGGTTTTTCAACACTAACACAAGTGCGAAAAGTGGTTTTTCCACACTAGTACAAGTGCAAAAGTGGTTTCCTGCACCAACACAATTGCGAAAAGTGGTTTTTCCACACGAATACAAGTGCAAAAGTGGTTTCCTGCACCAACACAAGTGCGAAAAGTGGTTTTTCAACACTAACAAGTGCGAAAAGTGGTTTTTCAACGCTATCACAAGTGCAAAAAGTGTTTTTTCCACACTAATACAAGTGCAAAAGTGGTTTCCTGCACCAACACAAGTGCGAAAAGTGGTTTTTCAACACTAACACAAGTGCGAAAACTGGTTTTTCAACACTAACACAAGTGCGAAAAGTGGTTTTTCAACACTATCACAAGTGCAAAAAGTGTTTTTTCCACACTAATACAAGTGCAAAAGTGGTTTCCTGCACCAACACAAGTGCGAAAAGTGGTTTTTCAACACTAACACAAGTGCGAAAAGTGGTTTTTCAACACTATCACAAGTGCAAAAAGTGTTTTTTCCACACTAATACAAGTGCAAATATGGTTTCCTGCACCAACACAAGTGCGAAAAGTGGTTTTTCAACACTAACATAAGTGCGAAAAGTGGTTTTCAACACTAACACAAGTGCGAAAAGTGGTTTTTCAACACTAACACAAGTGCGAAAAGTGGTTTTTCCACACTAATACAAGTGCAAAAGTGGTTTCCTGCACCAACACAAGTGCGAAAAGTGGTTTTTCAACACTAACACAAGTGCGAAAAGTGGTTTTTCAACACTAACACAAGTGCGAAAAGTGGTTTTTCAACACTAACACAAGTGCGAAAAGTGGTTTTTCCACACTAATACAAGTGCAAAAGTGGTTTCCTGCACCAACACAAGTGCGAAAAGTGGTTTTTCAACACTAACACAAGTGCGAAAAGTGGTTTTTCAACACTATCACAACTGCAAAAAGTGGTTTTTCAACACTAACACAAGTGCGAAAAGTGGTTTTTCAACACTAACACAAGTGCTAACAGTGGTTTTTCAACACTAACACAAGTGCAAAAATTGGTTTTTCAACACTATCACAAGTGCAAAAAGTGTTTTTTCCACACTAATACAAGGGCAAAAGTGGTTTCCTGCACCAACACAAGTGCGAAAAGTGGTTTTTCAACACTAACACAAGTGCGAAAAGTGTTTTTTCCACACTAATACAAGTGCAAAAGTG